>NC_056735.1:917161489-917236489 GCF_019279795.1 Protopterus annectens
TGAGAGACTGGCAGACCTTTTGGTGAGGGAACAAACCCTCAGTAATTTGTCTGATGACATGAGAGTCTGGTTTGCAGACTGTGAGTCCAACTCTGCAGAGCAACTGGGGAGAAAAGAGGATCTCTATTGGCAAGTGGAGCACCACTGCAGAGGAGAAGGATACCCAGTGCTGTACATGGAAATAAGGGAACTCATGGGGGGCAGTCTAAAGCACTCCAACAGACTACACCAGTAAAGGAGGAAACTACTAATCCAAGTGCATGGTTAGAGAGTAGATGTTTCAAGTGCAACCAGGGGGGACACATAGCAGTCAAATGTCCATCAAGGCAAGGTGAGAGACAGAAGGTAAGTGAGTCAGTAAGTGGTGATGACAAACTGCCAGTGGTAAGTTATTTAGAAACAACTGGGGTGCCAAATTATCACCAAAATGTATATCCAATCTTCATAGATGGTAAACAGGTAACTGCTAAGAGAGACACAGCTTCTGATATAACAGAAGCAATTGGTGAATATAAGTGTTTGGTTGTTTTCATTAACACGGTCAGCAGATGTGACTTACACAGCTGAGCCATTCTATGAATCACTTGACTGTTTAAATGCTTCATGACAGGCATTTCAGAGGAGAAAGCAAAAGACTGATTAGCACAGGCTGCTCCAGAAGATTGCTTTATTAGTATTTGTGGTAGGTCACAGAGACAACCAACTGTGACACTGCACCACTTTGTTGTACAGCATTGTGATAAGGCTGTCTCTGAACTGGTATTTGTTAACAGGATATGTACACAAGACTTATAGCTCACAGTCCATCCATCCATCCTCATCCCCTTTTTCCTGTTTTGCACATGATGTCAGGGATTCACTTCAACAGTGGCAATTATCTTGAGCCAAGGTTTACACCACTGGGTGGCTAGCATGCTGTTGTAGTTCATCTGCACAACTTACTTGCACACACACTCATACCTATGGCCAATTTAGAGTGCTCATCCCACCTACTGCATGTCTTTTGGAATGTTGGAGGAAACTGGAGCACCAGGAGGAAACACATGAAACTGTAGGAAAGACATGCAGACTGCGCACAGAAGGCACCCCAGCTGAGAATCTAATCAGAGAACCTCTTGTTATGAGACAACAATGCTAACCTCTGCACCACTGCAGCTTATAGCTCACAGTAAGCTTTCTTAATCAAGCCTACAGTATTTCTACATATCTTACCCATAGTTCATTTACAATCACTCTTTCTTTTTCATGAACTATGTGACAAATGGAAATACTCAGCCCAGCTAGCTGGAATGTTGTAAATAATTATATATCATTTCTGAATATTAATATGATTTATAGAAATGTGACAGAAAGAGATACTGCCAGGCCAGCTATCTGGAATTTTGGAAGTGGTTATATGCCATTTGTGAACGCCAATGTGCTTCATGTAAGATGCTTGTGCTACAGCTGTGTTACAACTGTATGATATGTACTGAGGTAAAATGTAACCACAGCATGCCCTGCTGGCTTAGAACTGAAGTGTATATAAACTATTGTAATTTTGCAAATGTATATGTTTTAACAGTGGGAACTAGAACATAGAGTGTTGACTTGCAAAACTTCAAGAAAATAGTTGAAATTAAATTATTTTATGCTTGTGCTATAAAAGTTATCTTTCAGTTTCAGTCAACAGGAGACAGAATGTCTACACTAGGGAACTCTCTGTGTTGTTCTGTAAGTATTTTATTATTTTATGTCCTCTAGCAGTTGCAAACATCTGAAGGCTATGTATTTTCACAGAGGGATTTTAAATCATGGTAGTTTTTGACACTAGGGGTTTAGCTTGGTAACTAAAGTCAGGTGACAAAAAGTGATGCCATCCAACCTAACCCAGCAGTAATATTTGATATTAATTTAAGAACTCTCTGAGAGAGAGAAACAGTGAATTTTGTATCTGTCTTTTGACCTGACAACATCAGCTAGAAGATCCATTCACTGCACTTGCCTTGCCGTAAACTTTTAGGGCATAGTAACTGTTTAATATTCAGACAGGAATATAGTAAAGTATAGCTTAGATGTTTTCTTTATTTATTTGAGACTGTCCCTCAATGTTGTTTTAAATATTTCCTTTGATTTTGAACTCTGACGTAACTGGTTATTTACCGAGTATTATCTTGTTCTTTTGTTATTTATTATTAAATATATTTAAACCTTTCAACTGTGGCTGGTCTGTTTAGAGATATTTAATGTCTTAGAGTACTTGCATATCTATTTGGTGACACTGTACAGGCCACTCCTAAATAGCTTTGCTCTTAGTCAAACTATCATTTGGATTAGTAATAACATTACACAGTAGGACTTGACACCCTTTGTTAAGGGCCTTGACGTAGCTGATAAAGAGTGGTTGGCAGCAGTCAGAACTACTTTATAGTCTGGGTAGAATAGAGCATAGCTAGTAAACCTGTTCCAGCCTTTCCCAGGAGTGTGTGGTGTTTGTATACAAAGCACTGATTGGACAGAGAGGGTACTGGAGATCTCAGCTCTATAGCTATGCAAGTGGGGAGTCTTACTGGGGGTCTGGAGAAAGAAAGAGAAACCAGCTCCGGACTTATCGTGATCTCTGTGTGCCCTTAAGGTAAATTGCACTTTACTGTGTATGTATTTGTTATCCTCCCAGCATGTACATTCCCCACTGTTGCCAGTGGTGCGGACTGAGGCTCTTTGATAGCTGGGCCTGTGCTGGGGTGTCACAAACTATCATAGTCGACACAAAATGCATATGTAAAGTGGCCAGTAATACTGTAGAATTTACTATTTCTAAACTACCTTTTTGTATTCATGATATACAAACCCTTTTTACACAGTTTAATCTCAACCCCACGTTATTCTTTTTCTTCTTTCCCTATGTTTTTAGAACGTATTTCCTATTCTGTTGATTTATAGCACTGTGTCTCTCCTATGTTTACACATGGCCATATCTAGGTGTTTGTGTTAACAACCTTTTTTTTGAGATATTCTTATTCTATTCCTTAAACATTTCATCCTCATGTATTTTCCATCTTTTAATCTGCTTTTTTATGTATTGCTGTACTATATCTGAAATTTGATCCTGATTCCCTGCAAGCTTCCTGTGTTTTATTCTGCTTATTACATTTTCAGTATATTTTTCATGGTGCCCTGAAAATGGGCTTATTCCCCTATTTTCTTTTCACTTGGTAGTTTTCCCTCTAAAATAAGTTTCTCACTTGCAACAGATTATTTTCATATTTTGTTTTCCCTTCTTCCTTCTTTTTATGAAAACTTCTGAGCCTGAACAATTCATCCACTGCATTGTTGTACTCCATGCAATTTTGTGTATATACTGCTCTTTTTCCACAAATATGCCAGTGCATCTCCATTTCTTTATAATGCTCCTTATATTTGTTTTATTATAATTTACCTCCATTTTTTCCATGAATTATAAAATTCCCACATTTCCTCATGGTCACTAAACAATATTTTAATTCTCTTTTTATCACATCCAGTGTAGTATATATATATATATATATATATATATATATATATATATATATATATATATATATATATATATATATATATATATACCTGTAACATCTTTGTACACTTTAATATTTCTAACTGTGTTAATCTGAAAAAATACACAATTAAATTCCTCCTTAAAGTTATTGAACTTAACACAAAATCAGTTTCTGTCTTTATCAATGTTCTTCTATAAGTATACACTCTTTCACTACCTCATGCATGAGTTTTACATCTACTCCTTTTATTTGTTTCTTATCCTTAAATCACAGATAAAATAATCTAATAGTACTGTCCTTGTTTTAAGTAACAAAAACAGTTTCACTAATTCATATAGCTTCTTTCTTTCCTTGCCATCCATATAAGCATATACAATCATGATCCTTATTACTCTAATGACCAGTGTTAGTAATCTTCCCGTTTCTCTCACTTAACATCTCTCTCACTTAACATCTTAAATGCTAGTGTCTATATTATTTACCAAGACTATTAATCCTGATAAACCTTATTTTCCCACTATCCACAACTTTGTTTTCTCATATCAGTTAAAATTGTACCCTTTGCATTTCCTTAACATTTCTGATGTCTAAGAAAAACATACTATCTTTGTTTCATTTCTACGCAGTTCCAGTGTATTAGAAATTTTCCTCTGTTAATTAAGGGTGTTATGATAAGTGATCCCTTTCCTTATTTTTATTTTTTTATTATTTTCATTTTGTAGTGGCTGAATTTGTTTTGGAGTATAATTATTTTTCAGTTTTTGTTTTTATTTGCATTCCGTCATCTAAGTTGCTGCCTTCACCTTCCAGTTTTTTCTCCAGTTCCCTATTCCTCCCTTTATTTTTCCTCACTTACTTCTACACCTATATTTTCACCGGACTCTACATTCTTTGTTAATTAATTTTTCAAACTCCATCACTCTGTCATTATTTTGCCCTTTTCCTTGGCAATCAATGCACTAGACTGCTCCTCTTTACTTCACCTAATGAACGTTAATTCACATTTTTTTGCAACATGGTCCCATTCTTCACATTGCTTCCATTGTTTTTATTTTATTCATCCACTAAATGATTTAATCATAGGTTCATAGGTTGGTACTAGGCTATCGGCCCTAGGGCCTATACTCGCCTAGCCATAACACTTCCCTGGCTATTTCTTCCCACAATATTTACTTAAAAATATAAAATAAAATAAAATAGCTGACCATAATAATAAATTCTTCCCCTTATCATACCACTGTGCACATTATACAATAACTGTTCCATTTTCCATCAAATTCTTTAAAAGTCACCCACACATCCCAGTTAACAGTCCATCGTTTCCGTTCATCATACTTTTTTTCTCAGTATACATGTAGTTGCATAATATTAAATGGGTTTTCACTATGAGTGGATGAAAGTGAATCAGAATCCCTAAATTGCACTTAGCAATAAAAATGCCAGAAAAACAAACTTTTTAAAGTATTTTTTTTTTTTTTTGCAAGGGGGCAAACACACTCTACATCACAACCATCTAAACTTGTATATATCGTGTCCACTATCACATCTGCTCGTAGAAGGGATAAATTCCCCCCAGAAAGACAACATTTATTTATTATTTATTTACATTTGTTTTCTGGAAAATTTCAACTAGACACAGGTTCTTTTTCAGTGGACACCTAGGGAGAAAAGCTCCACAAGTAAGCATAAAACTGAGTTCAGGTACAACTCACCAGCAGTGATTTCCAGTGGTGGAACTCTGATCATGAGTGGGATGAAGCTCAGGCAAAAGAACCTCAAGAGTTCAATCTTCATCTGCCAGAAATTGTAAAGATTTAACAATTTCCTGCTCAGAAATATTGTTTGCTCTAAACTGCAGAAATACTCATTTTCTTTCAATATTCCTAGCAGGTGCCATCACATACAGATTCCAAAGGCAAACATTCTGTTTTAATTCTAACTTACATGGACAAATGATTCAAAAGTTAACTGAGAAAAGTTTTTATTCCACAGAGGAATTAGAGAATGCACATAAGATGGTGTAAAACGCAATGTTTCTACTACCCTGCACCAAGTCTGATACTTGTTAATTATGCTGCTCTTTTTTGAAGAAATCCTCACAGCTGGGCATTTCTACATCAATTCTATTTCTCCGTCCTCTTCTCTCTCTCTCCTTCAATTCTGCAGTATAACTCTTCATCACTTCCTCTCTTACCTGAATACCTCCAGTACAACAAGCATATTTTTCTCTTCCTGTGGTTTCGTCTAGGCTTTCATTATCCCCTGGTGTCCTCTACTAGCCATTGGTGATATTGCACCCAGTTTCCACTTCCAATATACATTTTCAGTGCTCCTATCCATTGAAAAGCACCTGCAGCACTTGGTTACTTTTTGGCAATTATCTCTTTTAGGATTTGTTTGTCAAGTCCACCCTCTGAGAACTCTAGCACTTACGTCTGCGTATTCTCCTTTGAATTATCTACATTGTATACATTTGTTTGTATTTCTTCTACCATCTCAGCTCAGATACACACACACATACACACACACACACACACACACACACACACACACACACACACACACACACACACACACACGCACACACGCACACACGCACACACGCACACACGCACACACACACACACACACACACACACACACACACACACACACACACACACACACACACACACACACACACATACATATGCAAATTAACCCCTTACTACCCCCATATTGCTGCCAACCATGCAAATACACACTCACACATGCAGACCCTCACATGCACTTATGCACACACCCACATTCTAACACTACCCTATCACTGAACTCTCTAGTACTAAGCTCACCTCATCTGTGATGGATGAATATGAGCTTTTGGTCATGTTCATTACAGTGAAATGTCTGGAGTGGCTATGCTAAATTACGCAGCTGACGGCTTCCATGAAAGACTGGGCTGTGTAAATGTCTTAATGCAAGCATTTCAGGGGTTCAGCACATTGCTAATTAGCATATGAATCTCCTCTAGGCTACCTCATTAGTGTCTAGCATGGCTCTGGGGACAGCCCACCATGGTGCTAGACATCTTCATACAAAATCACCATGGTAGGGCTGCCCATGAATTGCAAACCATGAGGTGTACACATCATGTATATCTTGTGCTACCCTTCAAGAATTAAAAGGCCATATATTTTCAACAAGAGCATTACATACATACTAAATTATCCTGTAACATATTTAGTTGTGTTTCATCAAATGTACATCTCTTCCTTGCAGATGCCTAGTTTATACAGGTGCAGAGAAAGTCTTAATGAAAACCTGAATAAAGGTGTGTGGTATGTCTCCCAAAGCATAACCATAGTTTCTGTATGTAATACTACATTCTTGTGGAAGTAACAGTTACAACAGAAACAGCTGACAGATACCAAGACAGTAGCAATAAGTAAGATGCTGTTATCACAAATGAAGAGAGGCTAGTGTGCTAAGTACCTACAGCAAATCTAGTCCCTTTAAGTAATTGCACATATATAGTCTAAGCATTAATGTGATAAAAAGTAGGATTCATCAGATATACCCATCTGATATTGCCCATGTGTTGCATAACATTTATCAGGATTGCATGGTTTATTTTGTCTACGCAGTACTCAGTCAGGCTCATTACAATATGTGCGGGTCATGTCTGTAATATAGCACTCATTATATCCAAGCTTAATTCACTCAAGAGCACAGCTATTTGACATGAAGATGTATATATCACCATGTAGTGCTTTTACTGTCCATTATTGTGCCACGTTCCTGTGGTGACCCCATAATTCAGCTGGACTAGTTGTAGGTAAAACCTAGGCCCATGCAGTGAAATAGGCACCATTCATAAATTATGATCGCCATTATGTGGTTGCATTAGACTGATAGCATAAAGGTTGTTGGCAGAGTAGGAGTTCGCCAGCATCACCAACAGATGTGTGGCATCCGTTTGCCACATATGTTACTGCATCATCAAGGGTAACTATGTGGAAAACATGGTTATTTCTCATCCTGATTTAGTTAACATACAGCTACTGATAGTGATTTTCCGCATTAGCCGAAAGTCTGTATCCACTGTGGAAGAGGGAAATACTGGTGAGTTTAGTGGTAAAGTAGTGTATGTAGGAACGTTGCATGTGTGTTAGAGTACAGCATCCCTCTTGTTAGATATAAATAGGCTCTGGAAGAAAATGTCAAATTGGACGGTGGACGGTGATATCATTTGCCAACCTAGTCTTCAAAATCTCTATATAAACCCAAAGTGTGAACATGGATTGTGTTTGTTTCTAAACACTTGTATGATACATCCAACTTCTGCTTGCTATGAAAAGCTTCAGGTAGTTTTGGCGATACTCACAGCAAAGTGATAGGTAAACCTCTTGACCACTGGCAGTTTTACTATTGAGGTCCATATGCTACAGATCGCAGCTGTCCCTATGTTGGATAAATGCCTTTTTGTTTTACACCTACATATTATGTACTTTTTTGGAGGTATGTGCTTATTTTCCGGCTTGATTTACAGTTTCACACAATTTTCTAAATTCCCTTTATCCCAGGTCATTTTTGAAGCTGTCTGGTACACAGGAAGATCAACACACTAGTGCAATGATAATTTTAAGAAAGAGGGCACATATCACAGAACTTTTTTTCAGAAGCAAAAATAAATTATCTTGTGTAGTAAAACATTGAAATTGCATTTCATTAAAATTTACAGATTTTAGATTGTCTGTTTGATAACTTGCTTATATTTTTCCATATTTTTGTTACTCTGTTTTTTAAGCAGCTTTTGCATAGTATCACACCTTCCTGCTAAAAGCTGGAATAGTTATATGCTATTTGGTATTCACATTTTATGTTATTTAAATGTCTAGATTTTTTTGGCTGGATGTACCTACTTTTCAAGGGCCTTTGTTCCTCTTTTCAATGTCTGCAGGTTGAGAGGTATTGCAAGAGATAACCAGCTTGCACGCCCTGCTATTGAGCATAGGGAGTTACAGCAGTAATGACAGCACTGCATGACCTTGCATGACAGGCAAAAATCTGGATATCATCTATATTACTATCACGTTCTGTTCACTTGTTTTCTCACAACAGGGTACACATGGTGACATGTGCAATATTTATTCACTTCCTTATAACAGAATGGATATGCTTAGATCTGCCCCAGGACTTGTAGACTTGTAGAAGTAATTAGGAAATAAACATATATAACTGTTTTCATTTGGCTAGCAAATCTCATAATTACATTACAATCCAAAGGAGAACTTTTGGGGCAAAAAGAAAGGCTATGGACAGGACTGTCATGATTTTAATAAATAAGGACATAGGTAACGTACAGACACTTGAACCAAGCCAGTTCAGATACTTTAAGGGTAGATCTTGCCTACTTAATCTGGTTGTCTTTTTTAGAAGGTTACTGAAGCAGTGGACAAGAACAAATTAAGTATACACCACATGCAGAGACTTCACAACGGCATTACACTCAACCCCATACTAAGGAATTGTAGATAAACTCTCACATGTAAATGCAAAGTCTTTCATGATAGCAAATCACCTCAGAGATAGAACCCAGGAAATTAAAGTGTACATTTCTACTACTTCCAAAGAACCTGTCTCTGGCAGTGTAATCCAGGTTTCAGTCATTTGGCCACTCTTCTTTGGCATTCACCCCCTCAAAAGACAAAGCAAGTATTAAGGGTTTATGGAAGACTCACTTTGCAGATAACTGCAAACTTGGTGATTTCATAAACTTCCAGTGGACACCAAAATCATATATGAAGCCCTTTCTTGAGCAAATATCTGTAGTTAAAACCACAGACGAAAACTAAATGGAAAAAAATGTATAATCATATCCTTTGGCAAACATGACTTTTACAACTGTCACATTGACAACACAACCCAGAAAGTTGAACACCTATATTAACAAAGAACTGATGTTTGATCTCTTTCATTGCACAGCTTATATGTAAAGACATGGTGTCTAGCTCTTGGGAAGTAATCATTACATTGTACTTTGCTCATATCAGGAATGTGAAGTAACTGAAAACACCGTCGTCTGTGTTAGCATGTCTGGCAGGAGATTTGCACATATTCTCAGATTAAATTGTGTTGTATGCCAGCATGCCTAATTGTGAAAATGTAAACACGTTTCAAAATGTTGAGTGTTTTCCTGTTTAAACAGAATGTTTAAAGAATCTGTCACAGCTTTGATACAGTTCTAACTGCGCATGTTGGAGAGGGACGTTCAAAGCTACAAACTGTGGAGAATCAGCTGAGCAGTGAGTGAGAGATATCACTGGAATGTTCCTAGTTGCTAGGGAATTATTTAAACAGCTGACTGCTATAATTTTGAAATTAGACAGTTGAGACTGTTAAAGACAGTGGAGACTGAGAGGCTGTCAAGTTTGTCAAGTGCTAAGCAGTCGTTTGGCACCAAGGAATGAGAACTCACCAAAAAAAATGTAAGCTTGCCTTGGTCTTGCTATTGTATCTTAGAGAACATCAGGGACAGTATTTCCTTAGCTAGATCAGGAACGTTTAGTTATTAAGATAGAGTTTTTCTTGAATAATGGACTCCTATCCTGCAGTTAGATTTACATTTCTGGTGATTGAATTCTAATGTTTATTGAGAGTAATTGATTTTCAATTTTGCAATCATTTTTATTTATTATTATATGCTTTTCATTATTTTACATTGTAGCTGAAAACCAGTGTTTTTCTTTAAAGATTAGAGTGCTTCTACCTGTTTCATACTCCACAGATCACCTAGAGGCCTGGCTGTTTTGGTTATAGTTATCATTTATTTTGAAAATTCATTTTCATAATTGGACACCCCTTTAGAAGGGCATGAAGACTCTTTGATTGGCGGCAGCATTACTGTATATTGGGTGAGAGACACTACTGGAAATCTGTCTCAGGCTTTCCCAGAAGTGTTTGAATGTGTGAGATTTAAATTTACTTTGAGTCTGAGTCTATCAGAGGTCCTAAACAGGGACATTTTGCTCTGAAGTGTGTAATAAGAAAATACAGTTGGCTGGACAGAGGTATATAGACCAATCCCAGGAAAATAGAGCATGTTCCTTTTGTGCTCTTGGGAAAATTGTGAAAAAATTATTTCTGTTTAAGTGACAGTCTCTTATTTTAGTCAGTAGCAAAGATTGAATCTCCTTAGTTACTGACCTAGGATAATAAGGGACATCATTTAATTGTTGGCATTCTAGTGGGATATAGCCGGATGTCATATTAATTGGTAGCAGCCTTGTGGGATATTGACGAGACGTCACACTAATTGTTGCCAGCGGTGTGGGATTTTTAATTTGATTCCATTAACCTGTGGGTAGTTGTCATTAAGGTGTGCACTCTTGGCAGCCAAAAGGTAAACATTCAGAATTTCAATCCACCACAGTTGTATTTATTTTTTAGTTAGATAGTCAGGGATAGCAGGCAAGTATGTCAGCAGAAGATTTTAGCAAGCTGACAAAGATCCAGTTGGCCAAGGAGTGTGAATCCAGAGGATTGGTGCATGCCGACCTGACCAAGGAAGCAATGATTTCAGCCTTGGTTGCGGCCACAGCTCAGACCAGCCTTTAAGAAGATATCCAGTTTGGTGCTGGTGATGTGCACCCTGTCAAGAAAAGACAGTCCTCGTTTTCTTCAGAGGACCTGAGAATCCATTTGGAGTTAGAGAGACTGCACCTAGAAGACGAGGAGAGAATGCAATGCCTGGAGGCCGAGGAAAGAGAAAAGCAGTGCCGATACAAACTGGAGTTAGCAGAGAAACAGTGCCAACATGAAATGGAGCCCAAACATCTTAAACTGGAATCAACAGAAATGCTGAGACATATAGAAGCCGGGGACAACGAGAGACAGCACCACCATGAAATGGAGCTTCAAACCCTTTGAGAGGGTTATATAGGTAATGGGAAGAGAATAACCAGACCCCAGAAGATGAAAATGTCAGTAAATCTTTTCCTCAGTGCAGAGATAGGAATGACATTGATAGTTTTATTCATATTTTTGATAGGGTATGTAGATAATATGATGTTAACCATGAGCTCTGGATTCAGCTCTTGACTTCCATACTCCATGGTAAAGCTGTTCAGGCTGTAGCTAATTTATATGATGTAGATTGTTTGAATTATGAAAAAGTGAAATGGTGCTTGCTTGACTCTCTTAAAATTACACCTGAAGCTTACAGAAAATAGTTTCATGACCGCAGACACAAGGCAAATGAAAGTATACATGATTATGTCACTGACTTAAGTACTTATTTTCACAGATGAGTGAGTGGGTGTCAGGTCATCACTTTTGAGAGACTGGCAGACCTTTTGGTGAGGGAACAAACCCTTAGTAATTAGTCTGGTTAGTAGACTGTTAGTGCAACTCTGCAGAGGAGCTGGGGAGAAAAAATGATCTCTCTTGGCAAGCAGAGCACCACTGCATAGGAGAATGATACCCAATGCTGTACATGGAAATAAGGGAACTTGTGGGGGCAAGTCTAAACCACTCCAACAGACTACACCAGTAAAGGGGGAAACTACTAATCTAAGTGCATGGTTAGAGAGTAGATGTTTCAAGTGCAACCGGGGGGACACATAGCAGTCAAATGTCCATCAAGGCCAGGTGAGAAACAGAAGGTGAGTGAGTCAGTAAGTGGTGATGACAAACTGCCAGTGGTAAGTTATTTAGAAACAACTGGGGTGCCAACTTATCACAAAAATGTAGATCCAATCTTCATAGATGATAAACAGGTAACTGCTAAGAGAGACAGCTTCTGATATAACCATTGTGAGGCCTGCAGTGGTTAGACAAGAGCAGTACTTGCTTGGGAAGTCCACTCCAGTCAGACCATTGGGAGGGACCCCATTCCAACTACCTTTGGCTAGGGCTCATCTTGAATGGGAGGGTGGAAGAGGAAGCAAGCAAGTAGCTGTGTTCAAGGATATTCCTGCAATGTCCTGTTAGGGAATGACCTTGATGATGCAGTACTTTGTGTGCATGCAGTGGCATGCAGTCAGGCTTGAAGGAAGGCATGTAGGCCCAGTAGTCTTGGAGAGACCCAGAAAGATCTCATTCCTGAAGCTGGGATTTGTGTGGTGGCTGTTTCAGAGAAGGTGCTAGCTGGTAGCAAGTCTGAATATGAGCCACAGCTGCCGGTGAGTACTGATGTTCACTTGGACATGGTGATGTGAGTACAGAGGTGGGTGGTGGTACCCAGAGTGACAGTGAGGCACAGCTGTCAGAAGTAACTCGGCTTCCTGTGGAAGGGGAGCTGAGGAAGGTCACAAAGGTACAGTTGAGGCAGGCTCAACTTACAGATCCTATGTTACAATGCTTGAAGGAGATGGCTAAGGATGTAAATGAGGGTCAAGGAAGAGGGGGGTCTATATACTAGAAAAAAGGTTTGTTGTATAGAGAATGGACTCCTGGAGGTGGGCTAGAAGGTGAAGTGATAAGACGGTAGTGCCTAGAGCTTACTGTCTGCCACTCTTAGCCATAGTGCATGACATTCCTTTCTCAGGGCATATGGGCATAAGAGTACTAAGAGATGTATTATGAAAAATTTCTACTGGCCAGGAATTGTGAGTGATGTGGTAGGATATTGTAGGACTTGTGAACAGTGCCAAAAAGTTGGTAAAGCAGGGGGCAAGACTAAGGATCTACTAATGCCTTTGCCTGCTACAAAAGAGCCAATTCAGAGAGTGACCTTGGATATTGTGGGCCCACCGAGTACTTCAACTTTTACAGAAAAGAAATACAACTTGGCGGTAGTAGACTATGCTACCAGATATGCTGAGGTGGTGACTCTGTCATCTACTGAGGCAGAGAAGGTGGCAAATGCTTTGATAGAAATCTTCAGCAGAGTAAGTTTTCCACAGGAAACACTGAGTGACTGAGGTGCCAACTTCATGTCTGACCTGCTGACTTATCTGTGGAAGCATTGTGGGGTGAAGCATCTAAAGACCATCCCCTACCATCCCCAGACTAATGGTCTTGTGAAGATGTTAAACTCTGTATTAAAGACTATACTTTGGGCATTTGCAGACCACTTCAAAAGGGAGTAGGACAAGGATTTGCCCCATCTGTATTTGCATAGAGGGAAGTACCACAGGAATCAACAGGTTTTTCACCCTTTGAGTTGTTATACGGGCATCAGGTGAGGGTGCCTTTACATTTAATTTGGGACGAGTGGGAAGGTGAGAATGATTCTCACAAGGAGTCTGTTCTGGCGTATGTTCTCAACTTTTGGACAAGACTTAAGGAGCTCATGGGTGTAGCTCAAGAGAACATAGCAGAGGCCCAACAACAAAAGAAGGTGTGGTATGCATGCATGCTCGGGCTCGAGAGTATGCTAAGGGACAGTAGGTGATGTTACTTGTTCCTCTTAGATATAACACTTTACAAGCAGCTTGGGAGGGACCCTATGAAGTGGTGAGGAAAATCAATGATGTGAACTACATGGTACATTTGGTAAGTAGGAGACAAGGGCACAAAATGTACAATGTGAATATGATGAAATCTTATCACGACAGGGAGACACTAATATTTAGCATTCGCAGTGAATGTCAGGGAGAGTCTGAAAGGATATGGTAACCAATCTTTTGGGTGAGGCTAGGATTGACACCTCTGTGGAAGAGATCGCCATATCACTGCAGTTAACTCCTAATTAAGTCCAGGAGATAAAAACAGTATTGCAGGAATTTGGGGATATGTTCAAAGGGGAAACTGTGTGTACTGTCTTGGTACAGCACCATGTGGACACAATACTCCAAAAACCTATTATGCAGGTTCCTTATAGAGTACATGAGAGAGTGAAGCAGACCTCTGAAAGAAGAAATAAGGGAAATGCTAGAACTGGGGTTAATTCAAGAGTCAAACAGTCCTTGGGCTTCCACAGTAGTGGTAGTGCCAAAGAAGGATGGTATGAGGTGGAGTCTAGTGCCAAAGAAGGATGGTATGAGGTGGAGTCAAGGATTGAAAGCATATTATGTGAACATATAACATAGCAGTGGGGTTAATAATGCCAACGTGGATGGATTGTCTAGGAGAGGAGTGGGTTAATATTCCCAGGTAGACCCATTTTTCTTAAGTGTCATTTTTTTAAGGATCACTTCAAAACCATGCTTGAGTCATAAGGGACTCACATGTGATGTAACTGAAAACACTGTCATCTGTGTTACCGTGTCTGGCAGGAGATTTGTACATATTCTCAGATTAAATTATATTTTATGCCAGCATGCCTAATTGTGAAAATGTTAATATGTTTTGAAATGTTGAGTGTTTTCCTATTTAAATAGAATGTTTAAAGAATTTGTCACTGCTTTGATACAATTCTAACTGCATATGTGACAAACGGTGGAGATCAGCTGAGCAGTGAGTGAGTATTGTCATTGGAATGTTCGTAGTTGCTAAGAGATTATTTAAATGTCTGACTGTTATAATTTTGAAATTAGACAGTTGAGACTGCTGAATACATTGGAGATTAAGAAGCTGTGCAGTTTGTCACTTACTGAGCAGTCAGTTGACACCAAAAAAAGAGAGCTCACCAAGAAAATTGTAAGCCTGCCTTGGCCTTGCTATTATATCTTAGAGTAGATCAGGGAAAGTATTTCTTAAGTTAGATCAGGAAAGTTTAGTTACTAAGACAGAATTTTTCTTGAATAATGAACTCCTATCCTGCAGTTTGATTTACCTTTCTGGTGATTGAATTCTAAGGTTTATTCAGATGTTCAATTTTGTAATCATTTTACTTATTATTAAACTTTTTTCATCATTTTATATTGTGGCCAGAAATCAGTGTTTTTATTTAGAGATTAGCAAGTGTTTCTACCTGCTTAATACTCCCCCAGGTCAACCTGAGGCCTGGCTGTTCTGGTCATAGCTATCATTTATTTTGATAATTAATTTTCATAATTGGACACCCGTTTAGAAGGGCATGAAGAACCTCTGACTGGTGGCAGCCTTACTATATTTTGAGAGAGAGACACAGCTGGAAATCTGTGTCAGGCTTTCCCAGAAGTGTTTGGATATGTGAGATTTAAATTTACTTTGAGTGCGACTGTAACAGAGGTCTTAAACTGGGATAGTTTGCTATGAATTGTGTAATAATAGAATACAGTTGAGTGGGCAGAGGTATATAGGCCAATCCCAGGAAAACAGAGCATGTTAGTTTTCTGTTCTTAGGGAAAAATTTTGAAATAATTATTTCTGTTTAAGTGACAGTCTCATACTGGAGTCAATATTGAGGATTGAAGCCCTTAGTTACTGACCCAGGATAATAAGGCTTGTCATTTAATTGTTTGCAGTCATGTGGGATATAATCGGATGTCGCATTAATTGGTGGTAGTCTGGTGGGATATTGACCAGACATCACAAGGCCAATCATTAAAAATAGCACCCCATTCAGTATGCACCTTTCCAAACACTTGTTGCAGGTAGAACAACCGCAAGACTTTCTCATTAAAAAAAATCAATGGCCTAGATCATAAAAACCATGCAGACCATCTCAAAGACTTGCCATATACCTGGTATTACACAGGTTACTAAGAGGCAATGTCTGCCTTTTGGTTAGACCCTCAACAGACCCTATAATGTCAGTCCAGTTACACATTTGCAAGGTCAGTGGTAGTGTGAACACCCAATTAAGGGATGTCAGTCTTGTTTACAGCATAGATATAACATGTTGTAGGGATAAGCATGTATCACAGTGAATACCTCTTCTATGGAACCTTTTTCTGCTCGACATAATATAGCATTTTTCTTACTCTATTCAAATGCAGTTTGGATGCATGGAGAGGAAACTGCAAATTCACCTCCATTTGAGCATCCATATCCTTCATGAATAGGGGCAACAAGTAAGTTTCACATCTTATCCTTGTTCTACTTGCCTCTGGTTTATTCATATGCAAAATGTAATGGCTAAAAACTACCATAGAAATGTATGACTAGGCTTTTTAAGATCCTTACAGATCAATAGCTTAGACAGTACCAATGAAACTATGAACCTATACAGCTCTAAGCAGGGTAATGTAAGGACACCCTTGTCCAGCACATAATGCTGATTACTGTTTTCCACTGGAAATCACTGTCATTTTGATTTGTACGTGTGACCATGAAGTTGGTATATATAACTTTGAGAGGGGTGCCCCCTCACTGACTTGAAATTCAATTTTTCATCCATCAGTGTTTTTTAGATTATTAGTCAACATTTCTGATGCTAGAAATGTTATACTCTGCACTCCAGTTTAAAGCTTTTTAAGCACTGAATGATACATACTATACAATTCAACCAGACTAAATTCTGTACAAAAGACAGTATAATAAAAAGTAAAAAAGTCAACTGAAAGGATACTAACTGCAGATTCCTAAAAATTTAGTTCTGCAGAACTGTAAAATCAACAGCTTTCTCTGCCAATGACAATGTTGTCAAAGTTCTTTTTTTTCACAGAAATTGTGTTTAGGACAAACATGATCTCTTGAGCAAATATTTTTTTAGCTAAATGTTTTAAAGCAATTGTCTGTCAACCAAATGTGTATTCACACATTTTATTTATATATATATATATATATATATATATATATATATATATATATATATATCTATATATATATATATATTTTTTTTTTTTTGGGGGGGGGGGGGGCAGGACTTTGAGGTCCTGATCTCAACAATACTGTTCTTGACTTGCTGTGTCCCAGGCACATTGCCCTGCTTCTGTGAAATGTTGTGATCTGTTGGATCAAACTAGTTGCAGGCTATCAGAACAATCTATTTCACAGTACAAACCCTTTGTAATTAACTGTCATACTTCCGTGTACCTGGCAATGGTAACTAGTCTGCTGACCCATGCAGAGGGAGTCTGTGGCTGTCTCTTCTTCATAAGTGCATTTTTAATTCACAGATACTGTTGTCCAACCTTTAGGATCAGTTAATGTCACAACATTGGGGATACACTGTTTGACACTAATCATTTTAGAATCTTACCCATGCCTTATGCTCATAAAAATAATCAAACAAATATAATCCTGTCTCTCAAAATGAAAACACATTCAATTAAAGGACTATATAGGAGTCTGGTGCAAGATATCTATATCTTATACTGTGTGGCCTGGAAATGTATATTGATGAGTTATGTCTTCTCTATGAATTACTTAAACTTCTTCCCCTATCGCTACCTTATAATGTTAACAATATCTAAAGTAGGACCACCACATATTACGTAATATGCACTCCTATTTATTTATATGTAAATGTAAGTAGTCATATTACATCTGATAAGAGAAAAGTAAGAGTAATATGCACAAAAAATGGTAGTATGTGTCTTGTAAAAATTAGTCATGGCCAGTTGTGACCATATTTACTTTAGTTTAAAATGAAACCAGGCATTTCATTAAAATGCTCATATTTTAAGAAGACTTCCTTTAAAAAAGAATAAGATATTTGGCTATGTATTTCATCAACAGAATCTAATGAAAGAACTCTCTTTAAGATTATTATTTTAAAATCAATGCCTGTAAAATGAGTATTTAAGAATTTAATGCTAAGCCTTGCAGTCTGTTAAGTGTTTTATGTATTATGCAAGTCTTTAAATTGTTATACAGATCTTGAAGCTAGCAATGAGAATATGTGATAAGAAGGTATGGTCTGTAAGGAATGCATTTATTAATTATCATTATTATGGTTGATGCAATAGCCTTTCAGTCAGGGTAATAGAAAGCCATGCTTTCAACTATCCATAAGTTTAACATGTGCATCCCATTTTCAGGGTGAATATTTTAATTAAAATACGGAAATATTTTTGTGGCATTTTTTAAGAAGCTGCTCATTTCAATTGATTGACATTAGACTGACTCAAGCAATTCATTTTGCTCAACAATAGCAATCAGTATTTATTGTATTCAGAATAAGAGCAGTACAAATGTATTTATATTGCGATCTTTTACACTTTATATATTCTTCAGCAGAATCATTTGAACTTCTCTTTGAGGTGTGAGACTGTTGTGGAACTTTGAAAACCTACTATTACAGCAGTATTTGACTGACATGACAGATTATATTTGCAAAAAGAGCAATGTTTTTTTTTTCACTTCTCCAATGAAGTAGTGAACGCTGATTATGTAGAGAATTTTTTCTACTCTTTTAGGCATACAGCCTTTAAAAGAGTAGAATGACAGAGGTTATTGGTCATCGACTGCAAAGCCACATTATTTTCCCCATATTTAACTTTAGTACAATGAAAAAGACATTAAGAAAATGTCAGGAAAGTTTCTTGTTTTATACTGCTATCCTGAGAATGTGAATATTAAAGTTTGAAACTATGCTGGAGTGAATTATGCTTTAGATGTGCATCTCAATGGTTTTGATGTGTCAAATACTGTCTATTCATTCGATCTCAAACTTAAAAAAAACAGTCTGAACTAAAATGTTTTAAAACAATTATACAGTTTTATTTACATCAAAAAGGAATAGAAAGTCTATAATATAAATGTAAAATAAAAGGGAAACATTTTATGGTGTATTTTGTTTAAGTTAGAAGCTAGGAAAGTTTATTTTTTTCTAGTTGAAAGGATGTAAATCTATGAAATTTGCAACTACTCTGCTGGAATTGTTCTAGAATTGCTGAAGTTCCTTTGAGACTATGTGCTGTTACCTTGTATTGACAAGCATTCCTGGAAGAGCCTGCCCTTTAGTTACAGATTAATGATTTATTAATGTTGTTTATTTGGAGCTGTCAGTCATACAAAGCAGCCAAACCATCAGGACAGACTTGGATTCCACTGCTCTTGTCAGTAGCACTGAAATCCAATCATTTTTTGTCTCTAGCTTGACACAAACAATAAAAATGGATCCTTCTTCCAGTTTCATGAAGAATGTCGAAATCAATAGCACACCATAGTGTTTTTGTAACTTAGTAAGCAGAATCAGTTCAAACAAATTTACAACATTATCTTCAGAATGAACACAATCTGCATGTGGTTTATAATATGAATGCCATAATTCATAACATGTTTAATATGTTTTAAATGCTAAATATGAACTTTATCCAGCTACTGCAAATTTGTGAACGCCTGCAGCAAATCATAGCACACTGAAATATAAACCTGGCAGCTTCTAACAGTTTCAAAATCTTATTTAATAGTGCTAGAATATTGCAAATATGGATAATCAACTTTATTAAAAAAATATATCAAGCAAATCTTTTAATATCATAGATGCTGTAGAATATTTTCTACTAAGTAAATCAAGCAATATTAACTCTGGTAAATATGTATCCGTCATTTCAAAGTATTTATGTTTTTATTGGGTTAGGCTTGCAAAACCATGTTTAATACTTGGAAAAAAATCCTTTCCAGTTTAAAACCTCCAGCCAGTATCACAAAACAATATTTGTGTTGCCAAGCTATGTTGCAGGAAACATATTTTACTAGACAATAAAAAAATAGGTCAGCACTGAACATTTTCAATATCTCATTCTGCAGTTGTTATGGCTGTATATTAGTTTTGTACTATAAAAGTTAGATGCAATTTCCTGATAAAATTCTATTGGGGTATGCTGAAAAAGCATATTTAGGGCTTCATTGCACATTTTCAAGTTACTTTTCATGGACCCATAAGTATCTGAGTCACAAAATGTGCAAAGGAAAAAAGATGAAAAAACAGAGCACAGTTTGCGCTTTCCAATAGGAAATCATTAGCAGTGCAATTTCTATGTGTGTTCCAACAGAAATAACTTTGTTGAAGGAGATTTAACCCTTTCTTCATGCTTGTGCAGTTATGGAGCTGTTGCAGAAAGCACTTACAGTGTAGTTGTTTAACCTCATGTGTTTTGGGCATTAGTTTTCAGTACTGTGGTATGTTATTTTTTTATTATTTATTTATTTATTTATTTTAACATTCGGTTTCAGTACTGGAATCACTATTTTGGTGTGTAAGTCACTACCACGGTGCATATTGTGTTGACATAACTTTTCAAGGCCATTTAAAATGCAATGTCTCATGATGTTTTTTTTTTTTTTTTTATATCTCTGAGTTATTTGAATACTACAGACAAATATTCAGCTCTCAGTTCTCAGCATGTCTGAAATAAATTTCACATTACATACATACCATAGTTAAAAATATTTTTCCACCATCACAGGTAAATTGGCATTCATTGTAGCTGCCCTTATCTACTTGCCTAACAAATGGCCCGGCTGTTATAACTACTGGTTGAAGGCAGGATCGCAATACATACATCATTTTTTAATTGTGCTACAGCACATCTCTGTTAGAAAAAAAACTATCTTGTAGAGCCAACTGGGGTACGCATTCAATAAAAATATATGGTAAATGGACAGTCTTTTCTTTTTTACATATTGTGTACATCCCCAACACACATATATGCTTGATTTCAGCTTCAGTGCAGTCCTTCAGACTGGTGTCCTGAATATACCGACATCTACATCTGTTGTTGCTGTTTTATTATCATTGCCACCATTTTTATTGTCTTCTTTTATTTAGGACTACTTCTGGCACTGCTCTGGGAAACTTACCTTTCATTTCAGTCTATGTACAGTTGTGCAATCTCTGTACCTTGATGATGCCAGGTTCCACCACTGCTTGTTGCTATGGCACTGTTCCAAGAATTTAGCATCAGTTTCTGAATAGTTCTGAAGCCCATTTTGGAGGTGCTGATACACAGTACTGATGTGCTGATCCTATTGTTAGCTGAGGGACCCAGTAGATTGGATTGAAGAATTTGGGCTTCTCTGCTGTTAAGAGTGGTTATACTCTCATTCATGATTCAAGCACTCTTTGGGTAACCCTAGGCATTTCCTCAGCAATGTTCCTGGGCTTATTTTGGATTGCTTCTTGCCCAGAGTTTCAGTTGTCAGTTTACATGATAAGCAGCTCATGTTGTGAGCAGTTTGGGGCGTTATTCAATGGAAATGAACTTTCATTTATCACCGTTCTTCATTTTTCTACAGACCTCCAGCTTTGCTGTTCCTGAAGCCATTCCCGGAGTTTTCTCTTTTTATTTATATTTTATTACTATTTTGTTCTTTTGTGCATTATGTAGTCTATAACCATTATAATTTTATGACATTAATGTACATATGTAATTATTTCTGTATGCATTCTCCAATAGTGTGTTTCTACTAAGATTATATCCCCCTAAGATAATATTTCATATTAATATGCTTTGTTTTTGATAGTCAGATGTGTTGTTTTGATTTTGGAAAGCTGTTTAAGAAAGAAGCACTATAAAATTGCAATTGAAGCTAAAATTGAAAAATGCTTTCATATTTTACTTTCCTGCACTGGAGCAAAGTTATCCCTAAATGGAGAATGAAATATTGAACTGTGCGGTGGATTACAGAAAAATCATATTACGATCTACAACTGATGAAGTCTTTGGCCTACAAATAGGGTTATCTCTTTTGATATTTAGGTATTAGACGACATGGCATTTCACACACTTGTCTGATGAGAGGGGAACAAGCTACCTCCACTAAAAAACAAAGAAAAGTTATAATCAATAAGATAAGAATAAAAATCTTCCACAGGCTGATAGCTTCTTCCACAAGCTAATCTCAAGCTCATTGTGGTTAACTCAACAAACAGTTTTCCTGTAGTCATGGTCACTGTTTTAGTTTTATCACAGCAGTGTTATACATACAGGAAGTACAGCTCTGAGTGACAAAATTCAGAGGAAATGAATAGGAGCATAGTTGGGAGTCTGGCAGGGACTATTACAGAGAGTACAGGAACCAAAACAGTGTCATTGAGAGATGCAGACATAACCATGACCACAAACCACAGATAGGTGAAGAAAAAAAGAAAACAGCTAAAGTATAAGGTAAAACAAATAAAAGAAAAGTGCAGAAATAAAAAAAAAACACTGACAGACATTTCTGGAACCAGTCACGTATTCCTTCTATTTAAAATAAATGCCTACTGACATCTATAATGCCACTTTTTCACATGTCACTATCAGCATTGCTGATTGCAACCCCTATCAGGGTACCCCAGCAGCAGCCACCTCCTTTGCCCCACACTGTCTACAGCTGTGTGGTTCATGGGTTCATAGGCTATTGATCTGTAAGGGTCTTAGGTAGCTTAGACTTATATTCCCATGGTAGTTTTTTGAGCCTTGCATTTTGTGTATGAGTAACCCAGAAATGGCTTGAATAAGGACATGTTGAGACATTTACTTGTTGTCCTCATCTTTAATTGACATGGGTGATAAACCAATGGTGAATTTGTGATTTTCCCTTCATTAGTTCAGATTATATTCGAATAAAGTAAGAGAAATAGTTTGTTTTATGTGGAATGGAAGACAGTTCTGTAGAAGTGGTATTCTCTGTGATACACACCTATCCCTGCAACATGTTTTATCTATTGAGATCCCTTGAACACATGCTCATGTTATCACTGGACTTGTGAATGCATAACAGCTCAGAAAGCATAGTGTCTGTTAGGGGTCTAGACACAAGGCAGAGGTTGCCTCTCAGTAGCCTGTATGATACTGAGATGAGGGAAAAGGCTTTTAGAAGGTCTGCATATTTTTTTATGATTTAGTCCCTTGATTTTTATAGTGAGAATGCAACGCAGTATTTTCAGTTTAACAAGTGCTTGGACAAGTACATGTTGAAAGGGATACAATACTTCATGATGGACATAATGAGAGCTGAGTAGAGTGCAATACTTTCATCCTTTGACTTGGACAGTATCCCTTTAGCTAAAAAACTGTGGAATGCATATGTAGCCATCAAAGGACAGTTCATTGTTTTTATAAGCTCCCAGATCCCTGACTGCAGGATCAACTTTCAAGAGGATGTAGTTGATGTAATATTTGCAAGGGAAGACAAACTTGCCAAAGGCTACTGTTATATATTTTTGGGCTTTTACTTTTAGTCCATGGTTTTGATACCAGCTAATTGTTTGAGAAAGGCTTTCTTGAAGGACCTTTGTGTCATCTAGGGAGTTGATTTGGTCATCAAGTTTATCATCATCTGCCATCTTTTTCAGCCACAAACTGTTAACATTAGCTTTGACCTTTGAGGAGTAAATTCAAAATAGGACTGACCAAAGGACCGAACCCTGGGGTACACATATTTTGACAGATGTAAAGCCATCTATGTATAGATACATAGCAAGAATATAGTGAGTCCCATACCTTGTAATTAGATTAGGTTGTGATCACGAGGGAAATGTTAATAGATCTCATATCTCTAGTACAGGAATAGTGTTGTAGTATGTTGTGGAGAGAAGGACATTTGTCTGCAGTATAAAAGAGTTTATAAGCAGTTATTAGCAGGGAATAAGTTAAGTAGTTAGGTAATTCTGTCCAGTTTAATTCTTTTAATGCAGTGCAGGGAAGGGTTTGGTAAGGCATGTTAGTGGCAAATGTGGTTACTGTAATATGATTCCAGTCTTAGTTTAACAGTGTTGCCCACGTTTGTACGAATTAGTGAAGTATAAAGGAGAGATAGAATGAGGAAAGTTTTAGCAAAAGATATTTCTTGTAGTATCAGTTAGATATGACTTGGCCCTGTATAGAGATCATAGATTGTTCTGGATTTCTTTGATGCCCTAAAATAGGTGTTGCCTGAATTTTAGTTTGTTGTTGATGAACATACCTGTGAAGATATGTGAAGGCTGTCAGCCTACCTAGATAGAATTTTGTAGGTAATTCTACGTGTTTGTAAATATAAATAAAAGCCATAGGCTTGTTCTCTTCAATGTGAGAAGACTGTGTTGGAGGTTGAACTGCAAAAAAATGTAACAAAATTGCACTCTGCTGTAAGAAAGCTGATAAGTCAAGTATTTTATGACTGTTTGATCTCAGGGCTCAGAGCTGTGGGTGTGAACCAGCAGATTCTTTCTATTGTTTTCAGACCAGAGTTAATTGCTAGATTTTACATATATAATTGCTGTGCTTTCATGACCAGGTGCAAGCTTGCTAAGAAATGTAAATATAGAGTTTCTGTTAGCCTGGGAAACCAGAGAATTGTTAAGAATGATGCAATCTAAAATGAGTCAGCAGGATGTATTATCAGTTTAAAGGACTTTCTCGGAGACAGAGAGAGGGCATTTTTGGATTTTATTTAAAACTGACAACAAATCACCAGTACTCTGCTTTTGCTCTATATGTAAGTTTATTTAGAACTGTGATTGCTCTTAGATATAGATAGAAAACAGTAAGTTTAGTCTAGCTGTTTTCTCTATTGATATCAGAACTATTCTGTATTATTTTAAGCATTTTCCTGTGAACTCTGAACTGTTGTCTAGCACTGTGTATTGAGAAGTATTGTCTTGTGTTTTTATTATTTATTATTAAATATTTTAAAGCTTTCAACTGTGGTTGTTTTGTGAAGAGATAATTTAAGTTCTAGAGTACATTGCATGTATATAGTGATACTGTCTAACCCACTCCAATAGCTTTAGCCCTGGGTCACACTTACTATTTGGATAATAATATTGCACAGTAATAATTGGACACCCTTTGGTAAGGGCCTTTTTAGTAGCTGATTTTAGTGGTTGGTGTCAGGTACTACTAACTTATATACTGACAGGAAGGGACATAGTTGGATAACCTGTGCCAGCCTTCCCCAGGAGTGCCTGTGTGGTTGCATATAAGTCTTATCTCAAAGTGTGTGTGTGTCAGCTACTTGGGCAGGGACACAAAGCACTGGTTGGACAGAGAGGGTGCTGAAGGTTAGCTTGACCACTAGGCTGAGATCTGGACCCTATAGCTGTGCCAGTGGGAAGTCTTATTGGGGATCTAGAGAGAAAGGGAGAAACCAGCTCCAGACTGACTGTGATCTCTGTGTGCTCTTAATGGAAATTGTACTTTACTGTATATGTATTTGTTATCATTCCCAATGTGGATACCCCTCACTGGTGTTATTGGTGAGGATTGAGGCTCCTTGATTGCTGGGCCAGTGCACGGGCATCACAATACCTAAAAGTTTAGTGCATGTGAATGTTTTGATTTTGATGTTATTGGCAGAGTGGATGTAGAGGGAGGAGTGTAGTTCTGAGTATTTATTGGCAATAAACAGCATTAATTTAGTCTTATTTAGATTTAGGATAAATTGTGAGTTTGCTAACCAGGACTCTGTGGCAGAGAAAGATAACTGCATCTTTTCTTAAAGTGTATAGAGGGAGGGATTAGGTGGAACCAGTGAGAACTGCTTCATCTGCATATTGTGCAATGATGGAAAGAATGATTGTGATGTGGGGCTTGTGTATGTGATAAATAAGGGAGACCCCAGGATAGATACTTGTGGGACATCCACACTGACTGGTAAAAACGAGGGATGTCTTGTTGCCATTTGATGGCTTGCTCTCTTTTTGATAGATAACTTTGCCACTAGGATAGCGATGCCTGATTAAGGCCAAGAGAGTATTGGTCCAGAAAAAGCTTATGATAAGAGACAGTGAAAGAGACAGAACTCTATGAATAAGGAGGACACTAAATTTCCTTCATTTGTGTATTGATTGATGATATTTGTTAAACTGTGGAGTGCAGTTGTTCAGTTATGGTTGGGTTGGAATTCATGTCATGTTTTAGATAAAGTTTATTGTTTGTAAGATGTTAAGAATCTAGGCATGGATACATTTTTTCTAGGATTTTACGTAATGATGATAGGATCACTATTGGTCTGTAGTTAGAGAACTCAGTGGAGTTGCCACATTTGCGCAGTGTTTTTCAGTGAGAGTGATTGTTTAATATGGAGATTGGAAAGGCCAGGACATCTACAGTTAGTTTTAAATATTCAGCAGGTAAATTATCTGTTGCTAGGGAAGTTGGCTTCAGGTTATGTAGTTGTTTGCTTATGGTGGAGGTTTGGACAGTTTGAAAGGTGAAACCACTGGAGTTGTTTGTTGTTAAGTTTGAATAGTAGGAGTGATTTGTGTATTCCCTTTAAGTAGGGAAAGGATTAATTTATGCAACATTACTAATTTCACTTGAAAAACTGATTAAATGAACAGAAGCTATGATTAACTGAGCAAAGGAGTAAAAAAAATCAGTAGTACTCAAAATCCTTCCTAATGACCTGCATGTTGCAGGTTAAGAAGAAGGGATCCATTAAGCTTAGACAATGTATAGGTCAGCTAAGGTTTGAAGAAACTGAAGTGAGCCATCCAGTGTAAGTTATCAGAACATCAGGTGATTATATATTCATTGAATCAGCTTTCTCTTTCTATTAATTTTATTAAAATCTTCAGTACGTGTAATAGACTATGTGTCTCGTCTTTTCATACAAAACTTATCAGGAAATGCAAATTGAGACCCAGCCTCCCTCTTTTCATACACTTAATTTTCTCCTATTGTTTCTTCTCCTGTTTTGTTCTTGCAAAGCTTCTCTGTTTCAATTTTCCCCAAAGGTATCTAACATATCTGTTTTTATTGGCAGTCCTCAACAATGACTAATGTATTTTTAAAGATTTTTTTGTACAAGTGCTTATAAAAACTGTGGCAAACACCTCACATTATGATTTCTTCAATTGAAGATATAACAGATCTGTGCAAGACTTTCCCCGTTTTTTATTGTATAAGTAATATATTTTGCAGTCTTATCTCCCTAAATCCACCGAAAATCATTTTGCTCAAATTCTGTGTTTCTACTGCCCAGAACATTAAACACTCTAGCTTGCATTTCACCACTACCTCTACTTCTCTGCCTCTGATTTTACTAATATATCTTGTACTTGCTGATTTCTGAATACTTCCCAATTTTAACCAGTTTGGAAAATGAAGTCACACTACTTTATTAAATATGTAGTCTTTGCAAACCTAATCCCTTCCTTGACTACGGCCTTTATCTCAGCCTATCATGCTGTAATTGCTTCCTCTATAGTCACTGCACTGAACTGGTTGTGACTGTATTGTAGTTCCAGTTTTCTTTTATATTTATTCATTTGAATGTGCCCATAGTCATCCTTTCTAAGACTGGTTTGTGCCTGCTTTAATATAGGTAAAAATTACCAGGGCATAATCTTGAGATGTTCTTGCCTGCAGCATGAACTGTCTCTATTTAGTTTATAATGTCTCTTAATGAAGAATATAACTATCCTACTAGTTTGAATTGAGAAGAAGAGAACTGAGTTATCCCAGGGGTTTAATATTTCCATAAATATTATCAGTCTTTCACCTTTGTTCAACAGCGCATCTGTCTTTGTTAAGTGTCTTGAATTCTACTTTGTTCACTTCATAGCAGTTCAAAAGCAATATAACCTCTGCTGTCTTACCCACAGCATATGATCAAACACCAGACTGTTAAGTAACTGTTCATTGACTTATCTGAATCACTTAATTCAGTTTCTGAAGCAAAACAATATGCCAATTATTCTGGTTAGATTTTGACTAAAATATTCTCTTCATTGAATGTGAGCACCTACCAATATCCCATATCATAAGTTTAAGAAGTCTTTCCTGTTTTAACTAGCCATCTCTCTATCTTTCCTGTTTTAACTAGCCATCTCTCTATCTTTCTTGTTTTAACTAGCCATCTCTCTATCTTTCCTGTTTTAACTAGCCATCTCTATATCTTTCCTGTTTTACTAGCCATCTCTCTATCTCCACTGGTAACTTGTCTTACTGAACATAACTTTCAGAGATGGGCCTTTAATTCCTCATCATCATCATCATTCCTCCTTTTATCTCATTTTCGTTGTGGGTTGGGATATTCTATCCATTGTTACCATCTCTCTCAAATTAGTCAACACTCCTACCTTGTCCAATTTTCATGCCTGGCTGCCACACGTCTTTTTTCATGCAACCTATCCATCTCTTTTTCTGGATGTCCTCATTTCCTCTTGCCTTCTTCCTGTTCCTCCAAATCTTCTTCATCATACCGTCGTCATCATCATCATCATATGCTTTCCTACACATGTGCACAAACTGCCACAATGTATTCTCTTTGCCCTTTTCTGCAATTTGGAGACACTTCAGCATCTGCACTGTTGTCCTCATTTCTTCATCTTCCCCACAGTGTGTATCCTACTACCCTTCCCAGGCACTTCACCTCCATCACCTCTACCTTCCTCAGCTGTTCTGCCTTCACTGTTCAGGTTTCTGTATCACAGAGCAAACAGGGTCACGCCACTGTTTTTTACAGCTTACTTTTCAGGTTATTGGCATTCTTCTGTCAAACACTATTCCTGACATTGTGCCATTTGGCTGTAGCCCCTCAGATTCTAACTTTGATCTCCTTGTTCAGATTTCCCTGTTTCACAACCAACCTTACTAGTTACTTGAGGCTGTTTACCTTTTACACTATTTTCCCTAGTATCTCAATTTCAGCTCTTTCTGATTTCCCCATTTGCTACCATGACAACTGTCTTATCTGTACTCAGTTTCATCCATGTGGGTGTGTTTTTACATTCCATTCTCCTATCACTTATTGAAGTTCCATATCAGACTCTACAAATAATGCCACATCAGCCGTATACAGCAGCTTTCTTGATCTGTCCCCTCCACTCTATTTGATAATGTAGCCCGTCCCTAATATCAACAACAGTGGTCTTAGTGCTGAACCTTGATTCACTCCTACTACCCCTGGGAACCACATCTGTGTCTGAACACTGTTCATACTTGTGTCACTGTGACCTTGTATGTAACCAGCACTAATTCTATCAATGCTTCCTGGACTTTGAACCATCATAGAACTCTCCAAATCAGTTTTCACGAGACCTTGTCAAATGTTTTCACCAAGTCTATGAATGCCCAGTTGGAGTCCTTCCTCATCTCTAGGCTTTTCTCTACTATCTGCCTCACTGCAAATATCTCATTGATTATGTTGCATATTGATCTGAATTTGAATTGCTCATCTCCCATCCTGATTTAAGTTGATCTGTGTATTCACTTGTCAATCACCCTGACAGCACTTTCATGTTGTGTTACAACAGATTCATACATCTAAATTTCCCAAAGTTGCGAAAATCTCCTTTGCTCTTGTACACACTGGCACTAGGATGCATATTTTCCAGTCATCTGGGATACTCCTTTCTGTCCATACTGCTATGTTTACTCTTAGTAGCCATTTCTCCCCTAATTCACCCAACATCTTGATCACATCTACTTTGACCTTTTCTGAACCTTCACATTTTCTTGACTTCATTTACCTTAGTGACATTCTTCTTATTATCTGTTATAGCTTTTTTTCTCTTTAGTTGTAAGCAGTACTTGGGCCAATACAGCTTCTGGGAATTTTTCATCATTCAGAAACTGGTCAAAGTACCCTTCCATCTGCCTTTAATGTCCTGTGGACTGGTGAACAGCTTGTCCTTGGCAAACGTTATGAATGATGTCTGACAACTATCTTTTTTTTTATCTCTCAGTCTTTGCCTTGCAACCTGATAGAGCCTTTTGCCATTTACTGAGTCTCTATCCAGTAGCTGGTAGAGTGCCTCTGATGCCCTGTTCCTGTTGCTATTGTGACCGCTCTCTTAGCCTCTTATTTAGCCTCTTTGTTAACCAACCAGTATTCCTTCTTAACCTGGTATGTCTTTTTTATCTTCCACATTTCCTGTACTTATTCTTTCTATTCATAATTTCCCGGGTTCTGCATTCTACCACCAGCCTTCCATATGTACATTATTTGCTTACGTAGCCTAGTTGCATGTCTATTCCAAAGTGCTCACACATGCTATTTTGAGATGATGCAATTCTTCTTCTGTCACAACCCAGATGTGATGAATATGCTGAAATTATGAATACAAGCCTAACATTGCATTGGAGTCTGATTGCTGTCAATCTATAACTAATTTGATGACATCTGTCTCATTGTCTTCAGACAACTCTTCCTCACCGCATTTCCCACATGATTTCAAGTCTTTTCACCCCTGAGCAGTAGACTCTGGATCCCAAGAAAAATAGCTTTTCTGTACAGCTCTTTCATCTTGTCTCCTGGTTACACAAGATGTCCAGTCTCCTCCTTACCATCATGTCATCCAATTCTAAACTGCATCCTGTCAGTGAACCGATATTCAGTGTAACAATTCTTAGTTTATGTTTGGCAGCATACCTCCCAACCGTACCGAATTACTCAGTAAAAACCGAGTTTTGAGGTTAACTAATGGGATGCCATGATTCCCGAGTGGCACCCCTTCATTTCTGATTTATTTTTAAACATTTATTTAAAAATATGTGGTTTTGCAGATGTCTGCCAACCAGTCAGAATTCAGCTCAAGCCCAGGCAGGGCACGTATTTCCAGCAAACAGGAGCGGAAACTGTTTGGATTTATTTATTCTGCTGCTGCTGGCTTCTCTTTAATGTGGAGAACTGCTCTGCTTGTATTTAAATGCGACTGAGAAGGGAACTGTTTGGATGGCTTCTCTTTAGCGTGCCATGGAGAACTACTCTGCTTGGATTTATTTATTCTGCTGTCTAGCGTGGAGATTTATTTATTCTGTCACGAGTGGATTATGCTGGCTGGCTGAGAATGGAACAGCACCTGAGGATGGATGGATTGTTTTTAGCAAGAGAGAACAAGTAAGGAAACCTGGATTATTGTCAGTAAGGACACGTGTGTGCGCTCGCGCGTGCGTGTGTGATTTTTTTTTGAGGTAGGGCATGACAGAGAAAATTACTGTAGTATGTATTTAAGCAAAAACAAAATAAAATAAATTAATAACCAGCACATTTATCTGGGCACCTGAACATGCACTGGTATAGAATGCTGTTAGGAACTTGTTACCTTACATTTTGACAAAAAGGACTGATGAGAATGGAGCTAGGAGTGGTGAATGGTGATGTCTTACCATATGGTCTTTTTAGTGGTAAAACATGAAGTCACTGTCATCAGCTTTGTCCTGTATAATATATTTGTTTAATGCATTTGTCTGTTGTGTTCTTCCTCACATAGATGCTGCCTGTACTGTGCAAGTAAAATTGTAATGTCATGTTATGATTTAGCCATTTCACTAGGAGGCTGAAAGGCAAGCAATACAATAGTTGCACATTTGGGAATGTTGCCTGCTGTTGTGACTAGAGGGTACTCATATGTAGTTCTGAACATGGAGACATGATTTTGAATATGCAGACACTGGTCTTCCTGAAATGCTGTCAAATAAATTCACCTGAGAGTCAAGAAGGTAAATTCATTTTAAGCAAGTCATCTAAAATGATATTATTCTGAGAATTATCTAATTAATCTACTTTTAAACATGTTCTATATAAGGTAATAGATGATCAGTTGCAATAAAAATACAGTAAAGATATCTTTATGCATTTTGTTTACTTTTCATTAATAAACAGGCTGGCAACATTTTTTATTAGTATAAGCATTCAGCCATTGTGATAAATATATGCAGTTATTAATAACATAAGTCAGTACATTATTGTAGACATTTGGCTCATCACTGCAGGGTCAAGCAAGATATTATGAGATGGCAAAATGTATGGGGCTGTGAATGAAACTGGCCCTGCTGTTTGCTGTTATAAGTCCATTTGCTGTTATAAGTCCAAATCTGCAGAACTAATGTGTGTTTGGGTGGCACAAACTGGAATACAAGTTGTGACTACTGTTTCTTAATAAAACTACGTTAAAACTACGTTAATGCAATCGTTGTATTTTATCCGGGGAGTGTCAAAGCAAATATTATTGGTAGGCAATGGGTATTAAAATCAAAGAAATCAATGTAGAAGTAAAGCAGTATGCACATTAGTGTTTATGGTAAATGGGATGAAATAGGCAGGTAATGGGACATTGGAATGGCTGCAAGGGGACTGTAGTGCCATATTTTGGTTGTCTGTTCTTCTGTTTGTTTGAAAGTTGGCATCCCATAATTCCATCGAAGTGGGCAAGGTTACATTATTATGCTAATGTTATGTTAATCAGTGTACAGATTTGTACCTATTTTTCAATGGGCCTTGTCCAGATTTTTGATGTTTCCAGGTTGAGAGGTATGTTTGGCAGTATGAATAGTTTTACATTCAGTTTTCATTTTCCACCTTAAATTCTTATGCTCACAAAATAATATACATAGTATGCATTCATATTGTCGTAACTGACAATATCGATTGCGGATTTGAGCGAACCAAATGAGTGAATTCCAAACTTCGACATTTGCAGAAGTTTGAAAATCAGCAAATCGAACAGGTGATTTGCTGATTTTCGAACTGAAATGTCGAAGACACATCAAAATGCAGGGGGCAAGCCCCCCTGCATCCCCCACTCCCCCTTACTTTAATATACTAACTCCTAAATCACACTACAGAGGGGAAAGGGATCATTTCCTGATCCCCACTATAGTGCAATCCAAACCCACAATGTTGAATCTGCAATGAGCGAATGTCAATGTGCATTCATCCATTGCACATTTGGACTATTTTTTTCGAGGTTTTGCCACTTTGAAAACCTCCTTTCGAACAAAGCAGATTTGCACGAGTGCACAACTCACTTTTAAAGGTAAACCTTAAAGACACATACTGGGATGTGATGAGCTTTTCTCCGCCTGCACCAATTACATTAGAAATTATTTATGCAACCCATACTAGTTTCCTAATTAAAGAGAAGCACACTGCTTCTTGCTAAACCCAGACAAAATTCTGTACCCTACTTAAAACATATGCATTAATGTAATTTGTCCTATATATCAGATATTCCTGATGTACAAAATAAAAATAGCATCAAAGAATTATGCCCTACATGATATGAAAAAAAAACAATTAGTTTCATATATAAACCATACAGTAGGTAAAATAGAATAATAACATTACTACACAACTACTCCCTTCTTCCCCTCAAAAAATATATAATTTAATAACCAGTAGACAGGGCATTCTTATTCATTTTCCAGCTTTGCCCAGAAAATAGCAATTTACAACCAGACATTGAGCACTTCATATCATAAGCATAAATCAGAGTTAACAATTCTTTGAAAACCAATTTCTGCAAAAGTAATTTTCAGGTAACACTGGCATACACACACACACACACACACACACACATATATATATATATATATATATATATATATATATATATATATATATATATATATAGATAGATATGTATGCATGTATATATATATATATATATATATGTGTGTGTGTGTGTGTGTGTGTGTGTGTGTGTGTGTGTGAATGAGTGTATGTATATATATATATATATATATATATATATAGATATATATATATATATATATATACATACATATATATATATATATATATATATATATATAGATATATAAATATATATATATATATATGCACATTTATAAACAGAGTTATTGCAATGGATATTGGAACTATAGGTAACACATCTATAATGATTCCACTCTCATGCTGTCTATAAGCAATCATAATCTTTTAATGACAGCTGTAAACTTTCATTTCTTAATGGAAGCAACAAGCTACTAGGTTGCTACTTTAATAGGTTCATAGGTTCATAGGCTGGTACTGGGCTATCTGCCCGAAGATATATATTAGCCCAGCCACGTTGTGCGGTATTCACCGTTCCTTTAGTAGTTCCCTAGACCCTTGTACTAGCAGCTAGTACCCTTGGCCCCTATCTAGTAGTGCTGTTGGTGTGATCCCTGGTGTGAACTTTCTGTTACCCATCCACTCATCAAGGTTCCTCTTGAAGAGTGATAGTGAGGGGCTCTGTGTTATGTAGATTGGGACCCTGTTCCATAGTAAGGGAAGCCTCCGTGAAGGGAATCTATGCCTCCAGCATGTTCTATTCATTGTTGTGTTGAGGTTTATATCCCTAGAGTGTGTAGCTCGAGTAGATTTGGTTTTGCTAAGATGGAGCGTGTTCAACAATTCTGGGTTGGACATGGCTCTGCATGTTAGACAACGTTCGCCTCTGAGAAGGCGGTATGCAACAGAGAACAGTCTTAGCTTTTTCAATCGTGCTGCATAGGCAACTGTTTGAGGCCAGTAATCCTAATGGTTAGGTACCTCTGAATGAATCAGTATATTTTTCACACATTTTCTATACTGCTAGTATGTACAGGAACACAGAAAAATCTATAAAAATATTTTTTGACGCAGAAATGTAAACTAGTGCTATCTTTGAAAGAAAAGAACAGCTGGACCGTTTACAAGCCGTGAGATTAAGAACATTCCTCTACACTTGTGCTGATTTCCCAACATGGCTTAGTCAAAGGCAAAAAGGTGAGACGTTTTAATTCAAAATCAAATTAAACCACATTGAGAAGCATCTCATTAATGCCTGTTTAAAGTGTCTAGGAGTAGAACACTGCACTGTCAGACTTGACTGCACTAATGCTTTCCCTAACAGTCCATGCATCATATCAGCAAATGAACTTCTGCTTACAGATATTCAGACACCCATGTGTGTTTCTGAGTGCACGCGCGCACGCGCACACACACACACACACACACACACACACACACACACACACACACACACACACACACACACACACACACACACACACACACACACACACACACACACACACACACACACACACACACACACACACACACACACACACACACACACACACACACACACACACACACACACACACACACACACACACACACACACACACACACACACACACACACACACACACACACACACACACACACACACACACACACACACACACACACACACACACACACACACACACACACACACTCACACACACTCTCTCACACACACACACACACACACACACACACACACACACACACACACACACACACACACACACAGACTCACAATGCCCTATTTGACTCCCATAATCCGACTGACCAGTCAGAGACACACACTCCCACACACACAACAGACACATATGCATATACATCCACAGTCTGACGTACCTACACCCCACCCCATAGCTTTGCTGGCATTACCTACACAACAAGTACTCCCAGATAATGGGTAACCACCATCTTTGACAGTGTTCATTTTTTTTCTCCTAGAGTAAAATTAAGGAGCAGAAAACATTTTTGGGGAGAACATAACACTAATTAGCATTAGCATGCAACTTTCACAGCAAGAAAAGACTATGTGGCAATACCTCCATGAGGGGAAAACTACAAAGGTAGAGTAGAATTCGAATCAGAAAGACTTACCAAAATGTAGAATGCTTCCAAGGAAAAGATTCCCTATCACAGTATGCCTTAATGAAGCCGAGGGAGCTGTGATTAAGTGTATACAATTGTTAATGACAGCTTGTAAATCTTGAACGCTATCTTACTTTTCCCCTTAAGCTTCCTACAATAGTAGTCACCCTACAGATGTGGGTACCCAAGAGAGCCAAACCCTCTGTTTTGCCTAGGGATTTACAATGTATGATTTACATAAATAAGTGCATTAAAACCCATAAGTAGTTACAACTTCCACTTCCCTTGGGGTCATAGTTCTTACACTATAGAACTGTTAATGTCAACCTACAACTGTGCTCTTATTGAAGGGCTTGCACCTGATGTAGTAAAGTAAACTGAAAAGAGCCTGCTCCTAAATTCCATTTTAAAAAAAACACATACTGAGAAATCTAAAGTTTTCCATTAGAAATGGTGTTTACTGAGACTTACATAACATTGGCAAGGGTAGCTGCTTCTTCAGTCATCCCCAACTCATGCATTTCATGCTGCCATCAATAAGGAATCCTAAAGTGTAGCTTACTTAGAGTCTTATCTGTCCCTTTGTCTCAACACACACACACACACACACACACACACACACACACACACACACACACACACACACACACACACACACACACACACACATAATCATGCACGCATGCAATCACGTATGCATATGCACACACACACACACACACACACACACACACACATAAACATGCACACGCATGCAATCACGTATGCATATGCACACATACACACACACACACACACACACACACACACACACACACACAGACACGCATGTAATCACGTATGCATATGCACACACACACACACACAAACACACGCACACAAACATGCACATGCATGCAATCACGTATGCATACACACACAAATACATACATGCATGCTTGCTCACACATACACACGCGTACACTCTCAATGTGCCACTTTCTCTAATTGCTTGTATCTCACTTTGTTTCTGTAATCAAATCATAACTTTTTACAAGATAGTGTAACATTCCATGATGCGTGGAGTTGTGTCTGTCCATCTTCAAAAGACAGTCTTTTGGACAGCAGGTCAAATTTATACACAAATATTGTTATTAAGCTCTGTAACTACTACACTGCCATGTGGAAGTCAGATGCAGGACAACTCATGAAATACAGGACTACTTATGCATTCTCCTACAGCATGCCAAAGATGTTGGCATGTGACCTGGGGAAAACTGTGCCTTAACAATACCCCTCCCACTAAAAAGACATCTTATTTTTGGGCCTGTTAGTGGGTAGAAAAAATACTGTTCCTGGGCACCATCTTATTTTCTGAAACAAATGAATGGTATTAAACTAAGCAGATGAAATGAAAGCTAAAAGCAAAAATAATAAAGTTGAAGATCATTAATTGGCTTTTGGTTGGGGACATTCCCTTCATTCATGTACTTACAAAAATTTGTAAATGTATTGTAGAATCTTGCTGATTATATAACTACCTTCATTTCCAGCTACTCCGTCATACTTCTTTGAATGTAGCATGAATGGCCTTCTGCCCTTTGGATCCCATAAGCTGACCAGCTTTTTCTGCACTACATCTGAGTCACACAAGATATTACCATGCTAAAATATACAGTTCAGCTTACGAAGGTGATTCAGGGGACTACTGATATTTCTACAATGATACCAGTGAAGCTGACTTAGATCCTTGTCAGGTGTTTTTTTTTTTTACTTTCAGCAGCTCCTGGTCTACTTGTTTCATCCTCACCCCTTATTCTTTACTAGAACAGTATTATTGGTTGATTATACTGCATCTGATATCTCCACCCTGCAAGCATCACTGCTTTTCCTTATTTCTTGCAGTATTTTGCCTTATCAGTGGAGTCTATGTCATTTTTAGTTCTCCTCTGGTTAACATACAATAGCATCTCCCTCTCAGATCAGATGGTTTCAGCGGTGAAGAGTTTGTTTGGAATGTTTTTTTTTTTAATCACATTGTCCCTTTCTCTTCTATTTGTCAATATTAAGATCTTGTCCCCCCTCCCCCAATGCATAGCTTCATTGGTTACTTTAGCCATAGAACAGCTTTGATTGGAAACTTGCCATACCAATTCCCTAGCATCTGCAAATTTTTCAAAAAATATTTTATTTTCAATTGCTAGTTTCCCTAATATGTTCCTCTGTGATTTATATTACTTTTAGTCAACCAGTGTTTGTAAAGTAGTAGTGCAATTATATCTAGGTTAGTCCCCATATAATTTAGCAGCTTTACTCAGTATCGCTGACAGCCCGCGGTGGTGCAGTGGTTAGCATTGTCACCTCATAGCAAGAGGTTCTCCCATTCGATTCTCAGCTGGAGTGCCTTCTGTGTGGAATCTGCATGTCCTCCCTGTGGTCAAGTGATGTATAAAGACATGCAGGTAGGTGCGTGCATGAATGGGTGTGCCTTCTTTGAAGGTTGGGCATCGGGCTGACAACTCGGCACCGTAAAAATCCACTGCTAATCTTTAGCGGACCAGAGTTCCACTGTGGCGACCCCTAACCGGGAAAAGCCAAAATTCATTACTTTACTCAGTATCACTGACAGTTTGAAGTGATTTTGGTATAATCACATACCACAGAACTGAAGGAATGCAAATTTATCAGTTCCGTTCTGCAAGTTTCCTTTTAGACAACAGTTATCTGTACTCTTTTTCTCTGATTTTCTCATGACAGATGGACAAATCTTCTTTATATTTCTGCCACAAGTTCCTTCATGCTTAACAGTAGTTGTAGGGAAAGCCTCAACTGCTATCTCAAGAAAAAACATTTCAGGTAATAACTTCATTTTTTATTCTTGAAGAGCCACCTTGATTTTTTCAGCTAAAAATCTGGTTCTTTCTGGACTCAACTTAAAAACTTTTATGACTCAAAGAAGAACTTTATCATAAAAAATAAATGTTCGGTTCCAAGCTGATACAACAAGTTGAAGCTATGCTGCTATCTTCTTAAGGACTATCCTCACCCTCACTTCCATGGAAGTTTTACTAATAAATATTAAAAACTGTAGATGTGACTTCATATATATCAGCATCAAATGCATGATTACATAGGCATTTACAGCAACACGCTGACATGTTACATACTATTTAGTTTCTGTCAACCAAAATATCTAGAATTTTATTTACATTATTTATGTGATTTTAAACACAGTTTCAAAATATGCATTAGATCAGCCACTTGGGACCTTAGCAATCTGCCCCAGTGAATGTTCATTAGTGAAACTTGAGGAACTCTGCCACTGTCTAAACTCCAACCCTGACTACATTACTTCTTTCAGTATCTGGTAGCTGTGTGCATTGTCATCCTCAGGTTCCATATACACATTTAAGAAGTCCCTTGCTAAATGAAAGGGTACATTCCTAATGCAATCATCACTGAGCCAGTTTTATATAAGAACAAATCTCTTAAATGCTACTAAATAAGCCTTTGCATCATCTTATTTTCAGAGCTTTTTCTGGAGTGCACTGGGTTGTGGAATTTCCAAAGAGGTAGATAACAGGTTCATCGTTACAGAAATCAATTGTTGGAAGCTGAAGAGATGTTAGTCTCCAAACATCTTTCCTGTAAAACTGTAGTAGAGATCACCAAACCTTCAGATGACTTTTCTGTGTTGGACTAGACACAGCAACTGCAATTTCAGTACTGACAAGTTTTTGCCTGAAGAGTAAAATTCCATCTCAAGGCAGCTCTTTGCACTTTTTTAAGGAGCGCCCTTTCCACAGCAAATCTCTGCATAGACACAAGGGATATTAGGGTTCCTATTATGTTATCGAAAGCATGAAACATCGAACACTCCAAGATCAAATTTGTATGTTTGATGTTTCATAATTTCGAATACGTAAAGAAAAAAAATAAAATAAAAACAAACAACATAAACAAACTGTTGTAAGCAGGGGGCAAGCCCCCTTGCACACTCCCACACCTCCTGCTCTTTAAATATACCAACTTTGAGATCGCACTATAGTGCAGAAAGAGAATATTTCCCTTTACTGCACTGTAGTGTGATCTTCGAGTTGGTATATTTAAAGAGCGGGGGGGGGGGCACAGCCCCCCAATTGTGGGGTGCAGGGGGGCTTGCCCCCCTGCTTACAACAGTTATTTAACAGTTGATATTTTTTCTCTCTTTTTTTTTTTTTTAGTTCGAATTGCTGAAACTTCGATTAACTGTGTTCGATGTTTACAGTTTTGAAGTTTCAGCAATTCAATAACGTAATAGGAACCCGGGATTTTATGCTACAAACACATTTATCACACAAGCTGAAAGGAACAACTAGTCTAGGTAAGAGTTTAACTCACTAATTATCACTTTAGAGTGTACATTTTCATTCTGGAGGGCTATACTCCCTACTTGATGGAGTAAAAGGGGCAAAAAGAAGTAGTTAAAACAGATAGGAACATAAAACACAGTCATGCATGCAGTACTTTGCTTCAAACTTCAGTTCAACATATCCAATGTCCCATTGCAGGTAGTTCTTCTAACAAAGCTGACAAAAAACAAACAAACCAACAAAAAACAAATCATTAGCTAAAAATGTTCTGTCTTTCCCTTGAAGGCTATCTCTACTATGAAGGTACAGCTAGTCCCATTAATTGAGCTTCACAGAGAAAAGAAACACTCTTGTTCCCTTTATCAGTTTTCAGGGACCCCTCCCAGGTTGTCTTAGTTCATCAGATAGTGTTCCCTGGATATTCCTTTTCTGAACTGCCTCTCTTAAATTCAAAATAAGGAGTCTGAAATTAAGCCTGTCTAGATATTGTCATGAATCTATTTCTAATTTTTCCTATCACTGCTTGCTATTAACTGACCTGTTCCAAGAGAAAGGTTTTTTTGAAGGTTAAGAGGACAGTTGAAGCAGAACAAGCATTTAGGCAATTAAAATATATGCTGTGTTCAGAGCCAATACCATAAGCTCTAGAATTTTCCAAGCAATTCTTAGTTTATACAGATACCTCTGAATTAGGCATGGGTCCATTCCTTCCTCAGATTATAGATGCTGAGAGACATTATTTAGCGAGAGAGAGAGAGAGAGAGTACCTTGCCATAAAATGAATCCTCATCCCATCTATTAAGCAATTAGTCATCACATTCACCAGAATGTGCCTACCTCTCATTAGTTGTTATAGAAACGTGACTATTATTTACCTGTGTTTTTATCTCTTATGATACACCTGCTAGTAAAGGCAACATTAGCATGCAGAATTCCACAGTGAGTTGTGCATTTTCCAGGCTCTGCCATCAGTTTTGTGCAACAATACATATCTGATTATGAGCACTTTCCTGTTAAAGTGTAGTAAACAACTGGTTAATAACATTAAAATATGTAACAGTCAAACACAAAAGTGTAAAAAGCATAAAGACTTTATTAATGCACAGCAAACAAGAACTCTGATTCTGAGTCATGTAGTGCTACTGTTAGGGAAAAGGTATTTCTTATGGTAATGTGTAGGGTTGGCGTTAGTGACAGGGACATGTTAAGGGTTAAGGTTAGCACCCATGAGTATATGGTGCAGAAAGGAGAAAACCCGCTGCTTGTCCTCACTGCTATATACTAACCATAAACCTGCCCCTGCCCCAACCTCATCCTTACAATATTACCAAACAAAGAAGTTCATAGGTTCATAGGTTCATACTAGGCTATCTGCCCGGGGGCATTTACAAGCCCCAAGCCATAGTTTGTGGGCTTTTACGCTACCCCTTTAGTATGAATGGAATTATTATTTTGTTTTTGCTGTGCCTCTGTTGAGCAGTGAGGTAATATCAAATCTGGGTTTGACATGGCCTTGTATGTTAGGCAGGTCACACACTCTGAGCAGCGGTAAGCTGAATAGCTGGCTGGAGTTCTTTCAGTCGGGCAGCACAGCACAGATTTTGTTTTCCTTTTTCCTTTTTTTTGAGGAACGGGCATTGTACTCAATCATTGGTCTGATGAATGTAGAAGGTCTTCCTAGTCTCACTATTGAGACCAGGTGTAGCTCATATTAATGTTGCTCATTTTTTTCAGTTTACCAGTTGGATAAGGATAGCATTTGCTGTCTTCTTTCAATAGGCGAATTGTCAGTATTGTCATTATTTAATTAAGTAAGAGTCACCGTGCATACGTCAATGCAGGTTCTGTAAATTTTAATGTATGCCAGCATGCGTTGTTTCAATTGTCTGCCATATAACATCTTATGCCTCTAATGAGTCCCATTTAATATTGAATCACTGCCCCCCTTTTCCCCCTTTCTTATGCTCATTTTCTATAGCCATTGGTAATAGTTGGTATATGAATTAATCAGCAGAAAATCTAGTTTAGAATCCTTATAGATTTATAGAATATAATTCAGGACGACCTTTTCCAGTCTACTTATGTTAGATGTTATTCAGTCAGTTTCTTCAACCTTGTTTTTTACCATGCCATTTGATTGCTTTTCTCTTTTGTTCACCATAGCGCACTAATTCCATTTCCCTTCTAGCTGCTCTTAGTAACAGATTCACTTCCTTCTTCACATATCCGTAGTAGCCTGTAGCGCACCAGTCTTATCTGCCTCATGTTCTGAGTCATGCTTCATCTCTTTTTAGGGAAAATTGTATTTTCTCTCATCATTTATCTGCTGTGAAACCTAGCGTGTGTGGCTGGGATTGTTTACAGTAGATCAATCTCTTCCATCATTCTGTAGTACTGATCTTTATTATCTGATACTACAAATGCCATTTTGCTTTTGGCTGCTGCAAACATCTTTGTTGTTATATACCCTGCTAGATTGTGTAAGTATGATTACCTCCCCTTAGTACACTTTTTACTAACTATTAAATTCAGGTAATAAGTGATATAATTTCTTTATATGAATACGTTGTCTAATTTTAATCTGCATCATACTAGACTTCCTGTCGAACCACTGATTTGTTTAACAAGCTTTACAACATTCTTTCTCTGAAGCATCTTTGTACACCTAATTTTACACTTTTAAAGAATAAATTAAATTAAGTGACAACAACAGAATGATTTTGTTTTAACTGAATAAGAGAAGTTAAGCATAGCATTTAATGGTGATTGAAAAGATTTGAATATTCAACACATTTGCACATTCAAGTTACTTTCTCTTACTTTTCCAGGCATTGGAGCTTATATGACTGACTGTGGCTTTTGCTGTTCATTAAGCATTATTTAACAGAGTATTCTTGCCAAAACATATCGAGAAAGAGGCATTAATATGATTATGCCCAAAGTGTCAATCCAGGCAGCTCTTATTTTCTTTGAGGGTATTTTCTGGCTAACTCTGCTTGAATTTATTATTAGTAAAGCTACAATAGTGCAATGAAAACAAAGGTTAGTTTGACAAAAATCATAGTTCTGCATTCCGCATTCATACTCAGGATTCAGAGTCCACACAGCAATGTTGCAGACAACAAAGAAATGAAGAAGGATTCATGTATTTTTAAAGAAGACACAGTGCATCAGAAATACAAAATGGCTATATTAATGAACAGCAAGCCTTCTACTGGTGGGTAATAATTACACAGATGAAAAAAATATCAGCTTCGTTAAGTACTGAGGTTGCTATATGACACTAGGTTATGGCGAACTTGCGGAGAGAGAACAACTAGCCAGAAGTCACGACAATGTTAATTTACCAAAGCAGCAAGTGCTACACTGGTATCACTCAGTACATATACACTTAAATGGACATAAACAAGTCCACTATGTAGCTGCCTATATATACAGTAATAGAACTTTGTACATGCATATTAAAAATATTTATGACCACAACACATACACACACACAAGTTACACATGAACATGCAGATAGTCACCCCCACCATACACACACACACACACACACACACACACACACACACACACACACACACACACACACACACATTCACACATACACACCAGCTGCTGAGAGTAAAAAGCTGTTATTTCTTTATATCAAGAAGTAAGCACTGTTGTCACAGCTCTATAGATATTCATAGTACAGCAGGATAGCTACTAAATATGAAGTATAAATGAGATGTCAGTTATAGATTGTGTGTGTGTGTGTGTGTGTGTGTGTGTGTGTGTGTGTGTGTGTGCGTGTAAGTGCACATACTTCACTAAGTACAGGCAAAGCATACATGGACCTGTCCAGAGCTAAGCATCTGACACTTTTAGAATACTCTGTTGCATGGTGTCTGTAGAAGGCTTGGTGCAAAAGGTGTGATGTTACACCTGCTTCAACATGGCTACCTTGTCGCCTCACCATAAGATGTTGTCCTGTTCGATTCTCAGCTAAAGCATCTTCTGTGTGGAGACATGCATGAATGGGCGTACCTTCGTTGAAGGTTGTGCATCAGGGCTGGCAACTCGGTATGTAAAAATCTACTGCCAATCATTAGCGGACTGGAGTTCCGCTGTGGTGACCCCTAACCGGGAAAAGCCGAAAGATACAACAGTAACAGTAGATGCCCTATTTTACTGCAGGGTACCAATACTGTGATGCTGTGATTTATTTACTGCTGATAGTTTGATCACTAGAGCAAGAGACTTTAAAAACATATAAGTTTTATTCACATTTGATAAGATTCTAGAAAAGATTGTTCATAATCAACAATTGAACTATCTATGAAAATACAGCAAACTCTCTGTGAAGTGAAATTTGTTTTTTTTAATTGTCTGTGCTAGAACACAATTACAGCCTTTTGATATCTGACTGATGACATTATTCTGAGCATGGATAGAGGTGTTCTCACTGGGCAGCCTTTACAGACTTGGACAAAAGCCTTTTACCTTGTAAATCCCTAACTTCTATACAACCACTTACTGTTAGTTGGGGTTTGTCATAGTGTCTCATCCTGTTTCACAAACTACCTCTAAGACAATTTTTATAATCAATCTACATTTCGTAGCCCTCAGTATAGCTCCTTTCAACAAGTCTGCCCCTTAGGGTTCTGTTTTAATCCCACTCCCTTCTTTCATCTTAATTCATAAATAGACCACCTTTAGTTTTAGCACCTCTTCTAATATTTCTATGTTGATGGTGAGTTTTTTCATTAAATGGCATCTATCATATTCTCAAATAAAAATTCAACTGGAAAATACTATTCACCAACAGCAAAAATGGCTGATGAAAATACAACTAATTCTGAACTCAAGTACAAGTCTATTATATTTGGGACTAGGCCTAAACTGTTAACTATATCCTCTTCATGGTAAATAAAGACTATTACATCCAACAACAACCCAAACCAACAACACAACCCAAATGACACATAGCCCACAAACTCAGTGTGCCACTCAACTACAGCCCATAAGGCATAACGTACCCAACACTCTAGTCATAGGTGACTCTATAATCAGGCACACTGATGTTCCACTCATCAGGCTAAACAAGGAGAAAGTTACTGTCAGCTGCCTGTCAGGTGCCAGGATCCGCCACATAATGCATGCACTCAGGTCACTCCACAACAAGTACAAATATGACTCTGTCACTGTCCATGTTGGTGTAAATGACCTGAAACATACCTCCCTGGACTACATGAAAAGAGACATGGAGGACCTCTCCGATCTTGTAGCCCAGGCAGGCATGACCCTAGCCCTGAGTAGCATCCTGCCATCACCCAGAATGATACCACAGTACAAGGACAAAATGATTGACTTCAATAATTGGCTAATCTTCTGGTGTCATTCTAAGGGAATCCAGTATCTGTCTGCCTGGAATGACATGATTGACAGATCACGATGCTTTGCCAGAGATGGCCTGCACCTGTCACCCTTGGCATTCTGGATACTGGCAAAGGCTCTTGCCACCCCTATAGTGCCTTTTTTAGGCAAGGTTCAAATGACAAATTCACCACCATAACAGATACAAGCAAGACAAATCTGAGGGTAATGCTACTCAATACTAGAAGTCTAAACCTCAAAATGCACTCACTCGATGCACTCCTTAAAGTGGAGAACATCAGCATCTGTGCAGTGAAAGAGACCTGGTTCAAAGCTCCAGAGAGCACCCCTGCATTACCAGGCTATAATTCATACCACACCTTTTGGCCACCTAACCAGACCGAAACACTAAAGGTGGAGGCATGTCCATATTCATTAAGGATATCCACATCTCCAAGCTAGTTGCTCAGCATAATGCATCCGGGATTATTTAAGTTCAACTAACTCTGGGCAAGACCGCAATCCAGATTGTAGCTTGCTACAGACCCCCCACCATGCCCCAGGATTCCCACTCCTTTTTTCTTGATACACAGGAAAATATTAGGGTACAACCCAACACCCTAGTAATAGGTGATTTCAACTTCCCCACCATTAACTGGGAAAACTACTCATGTACCAACTCTTTTGCTCAACATTTTCTGGAATTCATCAATTCCAACGCCTTGGATCAACTTATCCACACCCCCACCAGGGGCAGCAATATCCTAGACCTGGTCATCACCAACATGGGTGACCAGTGTTCCACGTCAGAGGTCTATTCCTTGTTGGTCAGATCTGAACACAAGCTAATCACCCTAGACATCCACATCCTGCTCCCACCCCCCCACCCCCAATTAGGGAAACAACCATAAAAAATCTCTCCAAAGCCAACTTCATGCTTCTTAAGACAGAAGTGGCAAACTTCACGACACCCATGCAGATGAACAATAGAGGTACAACTGCTGAATCCTACACAAATGCACTTTATAACTGCTTACACAAGTGCATGGATCATGCTATCCCTAACAGAACCAAGATGCTATCCTACAAAAAAAGGAAGCCAGTCTGGTGGACTTCTGCCATAAAAAAACTCTACAACAGAAGAAAGAAACTGTTGCAAAAAAGAGTAATATCCATTGACTGGAGGAACTCCCTGGTCAGCCTCAGTAAGAAGCTGAGATCCCTCATAAAGTCATCCAAAGCTAGTTATGAAAACAAAATCGCCACCAATTCTAAAGACAACCACAAAGCATTTTATAGCTATGTCAAGAATCTCAGTGGCAACACTCAGATCTGCTCTAAGTTACAGCACAATGGCACTAAATACATAGAACCAACTGATATTGCCAACATCCTGGCAGATAGGTTCAGTGCTAACTTTACTCCTCTCTCACCCCCTAAAGGGCCCATCTCTATACAAGAAGAATGCAAAGTTCCTGTAATCACGGCTGCACAGGTAAAAACCTCACTCTCCAAAGCCAAGAGCACAGCATCCATGGGACCTGACAACATCCCAGGCTGCCATCTACATGAACTACAGAATGAACTGGCACCCCACCTAAGTACCATGTTCAGTCATAGTCTCACCTCAGGCTTTCTGTCCATTGAATGGCACACCATGATGTTTACCCCACTCCACAAAGGGGGAGCCACGACAGACCCCGGGAACTACCACCCCATTAGCCTGACGAGCCTGGTCTGCAAGGCCATGGAATGTATCATCATGGAACTCATAAACAAAGACAATTGGAGATCTGTAAAAACAGTGACCTGATCTCTACCACGATGCAGTAAAGTAACACATGAGATGCGTTTAAACATCCATAAGGCAACCAATAAATATAGCACGCTTGTAGTTAAAAGTCCATGAAGCAGCCAAATAAACGTAGCAAAATTGTAGTAAAAACTCCTTTAATCCATAAAATAGTGGGTTGGATGCAACCACGCTTCCTCAGACAATAAAAAGCCCCACAAACATTGTTTAAATAGCATAAGTTAAAGTCTAATTGTGCCAATTAAGTTAATTGGCAATAAATGCTTTAAAGAAAAACCACCAAACTAGCTTCTATACAGCATTCTTATATTATAGAGTATAAGACACAAAACAGAACTATTATAAACTGTATAGGGTTACTAACATCCATTTTCAATCTAAATGTAAATAAAGATATTTCCAAGATCGTGCCATTTATCAGAATAAAGATAAAAAGTAAAGAAAAATAAATGCAGGAGATAAAAATCAACTGTTAACATGAAGCTGAACAAATCAATTAAAGTGCTACTGAAGCATTTTTCTTTTTCCCAACCATCTTTATGAATCTAAATTTCCGGACCACTTGTCTTGATAAATTAAATATAAGATTTCAGTAAACAAACATCACTTTTGCATTAAGTACAATGAATTAAAGATATAGTTTTAGCTAGTCAATAATTACGGTTTGATGACAATGAAATGTAATAGAAGCCGAACAACTCATAGTGCAGCTAAGGTCAAAATCATTCTTGTCAGTCTAGTTGCTAAACCGTAACTATAAACAATTATAAGCTAATAAGCTGGCAAAACACATAAAGGTGCTATCTAACAAAATCATTGTAAATAAAAATATTATAAATAGAAACGTGTTTGCAACATACCGCTACATAATATGATTTCTGTACTATTAAGGAAGAAAGCTTACAATGCAACCACCGGTTGACACTGAGCATGTTTCTTCAGAACAGCTTACTAACATCCAAGGGAGGAGTTAAACAGTAAATCTAGAGCAATGACTAAAGCGTAAACTATAAACAATTATAAGCTAATAAGCTGGCAAAACACATAAAAGTGCTGTCTAACAAAATCATTGTAAATAAAAATATATTATAAATAAAACTACATAATATGATTTCTGTACTATTAAGGAAGAAAGCTTACAATGCAACCACCGGTTGACACTGAGCATGTTTCTTCAGAACACCTTACTAACATCCAAGGGAGGAGTTAAACAGTAAATCTAAAGCAATGAATAAGGCGTAAAAATACCTAACATATAACTTACGCCTAAATAAAAATTCTTTATATATATATGGGTGTTTAAAATATTAGTCTGATATCATTGTGTGCTATAGAAAAAGATATATATATATATATGTATAATATAGGTATAAAATGTCATTGCATAGGGTAATAAGATAGAATAATAAAATACTTCATGGATAATATATAAATATATAGATATATAAATATATAGATAAAGATATAAATATATAAATATATAAATATAACTTAATTTCATTAACTATGAATTATGGAGCCATACCTATAAAAAATATATATCATAAATAATATATGCTTAATATCATAAACTATAAAAATGAACTAAATTTTTCTTTTTTCTTTAAAATAACTTATAACAAGCAAAATCTATATTTAAATTTATATTTATATTTATTACCTATCCATACAGCTTCAACCTGGAAAGGTCAAAATAAAATAGAAACAAAGGGTTATGTACTGGTGACAATAACATTTCAACCCTAAGAAAGTGTACAGACAATTAGTAAAAATGAAAAATATCAAAAGATATGTGATAGAGGCGAAATTTACAAGTATAAACTATTTGTCAAAAAATAATTTACTAATTCATTTATTTGCTGTACACAATGTTCATGTTTATTATTGCAGAATATAGGGACTAAAAATCTGTAATAAATTTAAATATTAAATATTAAATATTTTAAATTTACAGTTATTTTAAATTTACAGCAGTTCTAACGTTTCCTAGCATTCAGAATAGGCTTAATTGACACAAAGGTGTTAAGGCCAGGAAAGTTGTGAGCATTGAACTTCAATATCCACCTAAGCTCTGCTAAGGCTAAACTATTAGAGTCATCTCCCCCTCTAACATTTAGAGGCACCAATTCTAGCACTCTAAATAGAAATGTATGGTCTCTATGATCTTTTATATGCTGTGCTAAGGCATTTGTATCTGATGCTTTCTTAATTTCATATAGATGATTATAAATACGATCAGCTAGTCTTCTTTTCGTGAGTCCTATATAGAAAGCAGTGCATTTTGTACATGTAGCTAAGTAGACCAAATTTTTAGAGTTACAAGTAGCTGATGTATTAAAACAGAAAGTAAAGTCCAAAGAAGGATGAATAAATGTTGTTTCAGTACAGATGTTATTACACCTATTACATTTACCACAAGGAATTGTGCCTATGTTCAGTGTAGTGTCTCTAAATATTGGTTTATTATCCTTGCACAATAACTGCTTCAAATTAGGGCAGTTTTTATAAAGAAAGGTGGGATAATTACCTACTAAACTAGAGATTAAAGTATCAGTCATTAAGATGTTCCAATTTCTACAAACAACTCTTTCTAGACTCTTTACATCACTGGTGTATTTCGTGATGTAAGGAATCCTAGATAGTTTTCCTAAATTCTTAGTCCTGTAAGAATTGGGCTTCTTAGGCAGATGTAAATCTAGCTCTAAGGGATACAGAACTTCATTTTTAATAGAGTTAACTAGTTTAAAATCATAACCTCTATTAAGAAAGAGAAGTTCCATTTTATTGATTTCTTGTTCAAGAGTTATTCTGTCATGACACAATCTGGTCAATCTGATGAATTGACTCTTGACAATGCCAGGAAATGTGTGCCTTGGGTGCATGCTATTAAATTGGAGTAATGTGTTTGTCCAGGTTGGCTTTCTGAAGATGGAAGAAACTACTTTACCATGTTCATTAATAGTCAGAGAGACGTCCAAGAAGTTTACACATTCCCTAGAGGCTTCCATTGTAAATCTTAGATATGTGGTGGTAGTCTCTAAAACTGTAAGAATAATTCAAACTCAGCCAGGGTACCTTCCCAAATTAGAAGGACGTCATCCACAAACCGTTTGTAGAATATAATCTTTTCAAATACAGTGTTACTGAAAAGGAATTCCTTTTCCCAATTTAAAACTACCAGGTTTTTTGCACATGGGGTGCCCATAGCTACACCCCATGTTTGCAAATATGGTTGACCATCAAAACTGAAAAGATTATTATTAAGTACTAGGTCGAGTAGTTGACAAATCAAGATTATTTTATCATTCGGAAAACCAGTATCTCTGACTAACAATTCTCTTATAGCTTCCAGACCCAAATCATTGGGAATGGAAGTAAAGAGGTTTTTTACATCAAGGGTTATAAGCAAATAGTCCTTATTCATGGTGTCAAGAGCCAAATCACTCAGGTTATCTAACAAATGTTAAGTGTCTTTTAAAATAGATGAGACCCCATCTACTATTGGTCTAAGAAATTTTTCTAGGACAGTCGAGATTGTTGCAGTGACCCAATTGCCACCTGAAACAATAGGCCTAAGGGGTAAAGGTTTAACCTGTTTATGAGTCTTAGGTAAGCCTTTTATTATTGGAACAGTTGGAAATTCTATAAATAAATAACTGTAAAGTTCTGGGGATATCTGCCTACACATAAGTAAGTCATGTAGGGTGGCATGCACACTTGACACTATAGAATTTATGTCCTTTTGAGAAATACTTCTATAGGTGTCATTGTCAGATAGCATATTAAGCATTAAGGAAGTATAATCAGCCTTGTTCATGATAATAGTACCACCACCTTTATCAGCAGGTCTAAAGGTTAGATCTGAGACCTGTTTAAATTTCTTAAGTGAGGCCATTTCATTAGTGGTCAAATTTACATAAGCTATCTTATTTTTGTGACTGGAAAATAAAACATAAAAATCCTTTTCACAGGCTTTTAGGAAGCATTCAAGATTCGGACATAAAGGGGGGGAAAAATTGCTTTTACATTTCAGAGTCATGGGATCATTATATTGTGAGTCTCTTCTTTGTTCAGTTAAATCTCTTTTAAAAAACATTTTTAAGGCTACGGACCTACAAAAGACACGTAAATCACATAATACATCAGTTAACTTGCTGCATTGAGCAGGAATAAAGTTAAGACCCTTATTAATTAAGCTAACATCAGATGAGTCCATAACATAATCAGATAAATTAACAAAAAGGTCAGTCACATTCTTTGTCTCCTTGTCACTCCATACTTCTCTTCCGACATTTTCCGTTTCCTTGGCCCTCTGCTTTGTGAACGACCTCTCCCTTGAAATTTCTGTTTTATCGGGTAGGGTAAAAAACGACCTGTTTCTTGGGTGGTTTTGGATCTAGCCCCTAGTTGATTGGTTCGGTGTGTATCAGCAAAAGCTTGCTGATTCGGTGGAGGTGTAGCAGAGGATGCTGTAAAATTAAGTAATTCAGTTCCAGTTGAGTTAGGAGCATTTGTCCCCGTAGTGGACAAAAAAGGCAAAGCAGGGTTTTCATTAGATGGAACAAGATCAATGGAGTGTACTACTTCAGCATCTTGATTTATAGATGAAGCCTGTCGCTGTTCAAAAGTCTGAGTATTGTGTCTCGGCCAAACAAAGATCTGACCAGTTTGAAAATCATTAAAATCTCTTTGCAACTTCTTAAGTTTAATCTGTTTCAGTTTATCACTGAAGGAACTGACTTGTGAAAATATAGCCTGTAATTTCTTTTTAGCAAAGTCAAATTTATATTTTTCACACAGACTTTTATGCATGCAATCTATTTCTTTACGCAGTTCAGTTTCAAGTGGTAAGAAATATTCATTCAGCAGGGACATATATCTAAAACCTTGTTCTATGTTTAAGTCCTGCCATTTCTTAAGCAGGGTAGGATGATTACTTCCATAAGACGGCATACAAAAAACTCGCATTCCTCTAGGGACAATGCGATGATGTAAAGAAGCCTCAAGGTGTTGCCTCTGCCAGGCATATCTTTGCAATAAATATAACTTGTCTTCAAAGTCTTTAACAGTTAGATTAAATTCAGCAATATTCTCTTCAGGTATGAGTAATATAGATTCGTTAGAGAACTCACCAAGCTCCAGAGCCAATAAAGGGTTTGAAACCCGATGCAGCAGTCCATCTGGTATGTGTACGCTATCCCTCGACTCCGGCCTATAATCAAGTTCCACCACCTGGGTATCCATCGTGTAGAGCAGTTACCACACACTATAGAAAATCCAAAAAAACACAAGAGGCAACTGCGACTTAAGGAGACCAGGAAACACAGCGTAAAAAAGTAACTGTAAAAACAGTGACCTGATCTCTACCACGATGCAGTAAAGTAACACATGAGATGCGTTTAAACATCCATAAGGCAACCAATAAATATAGCACGCTTGTAGTTAAAAGTCCATGAAGCAGCCAAATAAACGTAGCAAAATTGTAGTAAAAACTCCTTTAATCCATAAAATAGTGGGTAGCGGTGGCGCTTTTTCGGGATGCAACCACGCTTCCTCAGACAATAAAAAGCCCCACAAACATTGTTTAAATAGCATAAGTTAAAGTCTAATTGTGCCAATTAAGTTAATTGGCAATAAATGCTTTAAAGAAAAACCACCAAACTAGCTTCTATACAGCATTCTTATATTATAGAGTATAAGACACAAAACAGAACTATTATAAACTGTATAGGGTTACTAACATCCATTTTCAATCTAAATGTAAATAAAGATATTTCCAAGATCGTGCCATTTATCAGAATAAAGATAAAAAGTAAAGAAAAATAAATGCAGGAGATAAAAATCAACTGCGAGTTAACATGAAGCTGAACAAATCAATTAAAGTGCTACTGAAGCATTTTTCTTTTTTTCCCAACCATCTTTATGAATCTAAATTTCCGGACCACTTGTCTTGATAAATTAAATATAAGATTTCAGTAAACAAACATCACTTTTGCATTAAGTACAATGAATTAAAGATATAGTTTTAGCTAGTCAATAATTACGGTTTGATGACAGTGAAATGCAATAGAAGCCGAACAACTCATAGTGCAGCTAAGGTCAAAATCATTCTTGTCAGTCTAGTTGCTAAACCGTAACTATAAACAATTATAAGCTAATAAGCTGGCAAAACACATAAAGGTGCTATCTAACAAAATCATTGTAAATAAAAATATTATAAATAGAAACGTGTTTGCAACATACCGCTACATAATATGATTTCTGTACTATTAAGGAAGAAAGCTTACAATGCAACCACCGGTTGACACTGAGCATGTTTCTTCAGAACAGCTTACTAACGTCCAAGGGAGGAGTTAAACAGTAAATCTAAAGCAATGACTAAAGCGTAAACTATAAACAATTATAAGCTAATAAGCTGGCAAAACACATAAAAGTGCTGTCTAACAAAATCATTGTAAATAAAAATATATTATAAATAAAAACGTATTTGCAACATACCGCTACATAATATGATTTCTGTACTATTAAGGAAGAAAGCTTACAATGCAACCACCGGTTGACACTGAGCATGTTTCTTCAGATTGGAGATCTCCAAACTCTGGACCCCACACAGTTCGGCTTTGTAAAAGGCAGATCATGTCTCCTAAACCTGACAGACTTCTTTGAACCAGTCCCCAAAGCCATAGATGAGGGTAAGGTGGTTCACACAGCCTATCTAGATTTCGCCAAGGTGTTCAACACCATCTCCCACTCTGGAATTATAGATAAACTCACTAAACTAGGTATAAATCCCTATGTCACAAGATGGGTTGCCAACTGGCTTACTGACAGAACCCACACTGTGAAAGTAGCAGACTCCAAAACAGACTTCAGATAAGTGACAAATGGAGTACCACAGGGTTCAGTCCTGGGTTATCTCCTGTTTGGTATCTACTTCTCTGAAGTACAGGCTAACACAGAAGGTCTTTAGCTAACTAAGTTCACAGATGACTGCAAACTAGGATTCATAATCGAAAATCATAACAATGTGGACATCCTACAAAAGGGCCTCACTGAGACAGATGCCTGGTGTCAAAGCCATGGCCTCAAGCTCAATGCCAAAAAGTGCATTGTCATCCCCTTTGGTAAACACTCTGTACCCATGAACTACCACATAGGTGGTAGTCTACTTAACACAGAAAATGTAATAAGAGACCTTGGGACACAGGTGGACAGTAGTCTCTCCTTTGATAATCACATTGCCATAGTGGTCAGGAAATCATTCTACATGGCACACCTCATCAAAAAAAGGTTTCTCATCCAGAAAAAAAAAGAGGTAATTGTTCCCCTCTACACGTCACTCATTAAACCCATTATAGAGTACAACACCCCTTTTGGTATGTACCTCACAAGACATCTATAACAACTGGAAAGGCCGCAGAAATACCTCAGAAAGAGTATTACTGGCCTCAAACAGATGGCCTATGCAGACCGTCTCAGAAAACTCCAGCTTTACTCCGTTGCATATTGCCTACTCAGAGGCAATCTCTACCTAACATACAAAGCTATGTCAAACCCAGAGCTGTTGGACATGCTCCACTTAAAGAAATCCCAATCTCTCTGAGCTACACACTGTAGGGAACTAAACCTTGTCACCACAATAAACAGAACATGCTGGAGGGATAGATTCCTGTCTGAGAGACTTCCCATACTCTGGAACATACCTATCTATGTCAAACAGAGCTCCTCATTAGCACTCTTCAAGAAAAATCTTGATGATTGGGTGGGAAATAAGAAATTCTCCCCGGGGATCACTTCTATGGCTCTGCTTGACAGGGGCACAGGAAAATAATTTTCTTGGGTGGCGAAAGCCAGGATACCTTTTGGCTAGGCTTGTATAGGCCCTAAGGCCAATAGCCTAGTACCTACCTATGAACCTATGAACATCAGAAAATATTTCCATCTTTAAATACCTAGGGATATGGCTACATCATATCATCCAAATTCACTTTGACAAGATAAGATTTAGAACTGACTGTGTATTCTCTGGGCAAGGAAGATCCCACATTCTGTATCCTTTAAACTAGAATATGAAAATAAGTATTATTCTTTTAGGTTAAGTATGGATTACTCTTGTTTGCTTCAGCCTCCAATAAAAATCTGAAAATACATCAACTGCCGTACAATAAAATATGTCAAGTTAGTTTGGGACACTGGCAAGTGTACACTAAATATGTATTTATAAACAGCACAAGCGGTAGCAAAAACACTGTTAAAACGCAGTTAACTTTATCTCCCATCTCAAAGGAATGTTGCCATTTCCATGAGGGCTAAAAACACTGGTATACATATATAAGTGCCCAGACCCATGAATTGTCCATAATTAGTAGTTTTATTCAACAGATTTGTAGTGAGGTCATGATAGAGCTGCACTTTCCATGCCTGTTTTGTTTAGGCAACTGTTCTAACATTTATTTCTGCCATTTTTTACTGAAATATAATAGGGGATAGTACACATAAAAATAATAAAAACATATTAATCTTACAGACGGACAATTTGGATGTTGTACTGTACTCTGGGGGTGGGTGATGTCACAGTTAGTTTTTATTTACTGTGAGGTTCTATGGGCTGAAATTATGACTTTCAACATTGGTGCAATTCATTGATGTTATGTTGTCCCATCTCAACTTCATTCTTGCTGGTTGGGTTTGGAGCCGATCCTCGGCTCTGACTTGGCCGATTTACTATAGCTTGAGAGCTTTTATTGGCTCAAGGCTACCCCTTATCCCAACATGCCTAGCGGTAGCTACCCAGATCTCATTTGTTGCTTGCAGCATTATGATTGTGACTACTGGTTCAGGCTAAGCACTTTGTGCTCTTTTCAATTTATCATTATTTTTCTAAAAGTTTTTGCAGTTGCATTGACTCGTTAGAGGGCATACTATCCCCCGTTAGTTTAACAACCCTTTTCTCTGCTTGTTGTAGGTGTTTTTGGCCATCATTTTCTCCTCAGGCCTTGCTTTCCCCTTTGAGCCCATTTAAATTAGAGGGTTCTTCTTTTTTCCCCCACCCTTTCTGGGATAGCCATTTAAGTTAGAGGCTCTCCCATCGGGGGAGTCCCCCTTCTTCTCTTCTCCCCTTCAAAAAAAAAAAAAGTTCTTCCTTTTTTGTTGTTTGGGCTACCTGTTACAGCCTGGTTGTAGTTAGTTGTTGTGTGCTGTTAGCTTATAGCTTTGTGTTTTTTTTTCCAGTACTGTGAAAAGTTATTTTTGTCAAGTATTACCATGTCTAAAGAGTTGGAACAGTCTGGGTTTAAAAAATGTGACTTGTGTTGCCAGAAAATGTCCTTTAAGGATGGGCACATGAGTTGTGTATATTGTTTAGGGGCTGCTCACCTGGAGGACTCTTGCTCAATCTGTCACACCTTCATTTTCAGAGTCCTGCAGGAGAGAAGAAATAAGCTAATTTTGCATGGCCTTCTGAAGTACCCTCAAGATTCTTTGTCTCAGAGTCCTCAGCCAGCGAAAGTGTCCAAGAAACACACCAAGCTATCAGTTCAGAGTTTGGAACAGACAAAAAACACTGAAAAGCCTTCAACTCTGTCAGCTCCCAGCATTGGCTCTGACAAAGCTAAGTCTCCAGCGGCTCCATCTGTGTCCTAAGAGCCAGTCTGGACCCATAAGAGATCACAGACTCCTTCTTTGGAGCCAGTACACTCTGCTCCACAATCTCCTCTGCTGCAACCTGGAGTGGGCAGTCACTGGTAATCTTTGCACTCCTATTGGTCCTCCAGGCTTTCAGATCACAACGTGGAGAGAGTGGTCAACAGGCTCCTCAAGTCACAGGCACTTGCTAAATTACTTTTGAGCCCAACCCATAAAGAATTGTTTCCTTCAGCCCATCCAGCTTCTCCACTGGTTCCTCCACTGACTCTCTTGAGCTCGGAGCTGGAGTACATGGAGGTCATGTTGGAGGAACAGTTGGCTCTGGTTTCTTCTCCCTTATCAGTTCCAACATCCACACCGATCTCCTCGATGTGTCAGTCCATCGAGGGATCTGAGCACCGAAGCTCTCTCACTGGATCCGAGGGGAGAAGTGGTATCGAACCCTTGTCCGACCCCACTCTCCCTCTTGGAGCTTTGGCACAGGTGAGCTCGGCTCCCACATCGGCCTCGAAGCTGTTGTTCCCAGTTCACAGGAGATCATCAGGCTCTTTGGAGCCAGCGACTCCTTCAACTCTAGACCGTGATGCCTTCGAGGTGATGAGGAGCGTGCTGTCTCCTGATACTGCTCCACCCTAGGCTCCATTGGCTCCTTTTCCCTCGGTGCCTGTGCCTGCCTTTGACCCTCCTCCTGCCTCCAAGTGTAGGGAACCTGTGCCCTAAGATGCCCCACTGGGTGACTACACCTCTTCCAAAACCACCCCTGAACATTCGGAGGAGGTCCCTCGGAAGAAGAAATGCAAGAGGAAACATCTAGACTCCCCTGATAGCACTTCAGATACAGACGGATGAATCGGAAGGGTCCCCATGGTCCCCCTCTGAGGATGTCTCCTTTTCAGACAACTTGGAAATCCTTAGACAGAAAGGTGGCTGGAAGTCCCTAGCCCCTTCTGAGGATGAGTCTGTCTACCTGGGTGCATTTGGTTACCAACCCTCCACCTCTTGTGTGTCTCCGTCTTTTGACCCACTTTTGTCTGTAGTGAGTCAAAAGGTGTGGAGCGCTCCAGAGACCATGGAACCAGTTCCTAGAAGACAGAATAAATTTGTTACTGCTTCTGAAGATAAGTCTTTCCTTTCCAAAGGGGTCCCCATTGGTGCCATGGTGGTGACAGCAGGCACTAAGAAGGAACTTGCGGAAACTTCTTCATCTGTCCATCTGCCGAACAAAGAGTCTCATATGATGGACAGGTATGGGAAGTGTATGTTTTCTTCAGCGAACTTTGCTACCAGGTCACTGAATTACTTGTCTCATTTCACATGACTTCAGAGGGATCTCCTGAAGGAGCTAGGAGATACCCTGCAAGATCCAACAGCTGAGCGGGTTACAAACAGGGCAGCTTCCCAGCTTGCGACCTTGACCTCTGTGGTTAACTCCTCCATGAAGCTCATTTCTTATGCAGCAGATGAAGTGAGTAGGGCAGCAGGTACTGGAGTAGCTTTGTGCAGACACTCCTGGATGCGCCTTTGTCAGTTTGCGGAAAATTTTAAGTCTTCATTTACCAGCACCCCTTTCGATAGCTCACCCTTGTTCGGGCCTTAGGTAAAAGAGACTCTCACCAGGTGTGAACAGGATGGCAAGACTCTCTCTGCCATAGGAGTCCTTTTTTCCACTCCATCTAGACCCTATCTGAAAGGTCAGAAGAGTGGAAAGATGTTGTGGTTCTGAAAATCCCAGGGAGCTTCGCCTGACACATGTGCAGATTTTTCCCCCAGGGGCAGAGGGGGAAACAACAACAGAAGACACTGCCCTCGTGGCAAGAGGGGGTTCGCAACAGCAGGATGACAGAGATGCTTTCTCTGCTAGGCCCTTCCAGCACTCTTGAAGGGAGGCCCAGCTGTCCACCTCTGGAGGCAGTCAGGGGCAGACTATCACTGTACACAGCAGCCTGGAAATTTATCACGAGAGAAACATGAGTACTGTCGATTATATCCAGGGACTACAAAATTCCCTTTTCTCAGTCTCCCCCCCAAAAGAAAAATGTTCTATCCCAGATGTTTCACCGAGGCTTCAGGATCATGCAATCCTAGAGGTTCAAAGATTTCTAGAAAAAAGAGCCATCCAAGAAGTCCCTGCAGACCAAATCAGGTCCAAGACTTACTCACAGTTCTTTTTAGTTCCAAAAAAGACAGGGGACTAGAGACCCATTTTGGATCTCAGCAAGCTAAACCAATCGGTAAAAAGACAAAGTTCTGGATGGTAACACTGCAGTCCGTTCTTCCCTTCTTGGGTCAGGACAAATGTATTTGCTTCATAGATCTCCAGGACACAAACTACCACATAAAAATGGACAAGCAATCCAGGAGATTTCTACGCTTCCGGCTGGTAGCCAATCATTATCACTTCAGAGCCCCACCTTTTGGTCTCACCACAGTCCCCAGGGAGTTCACCAAGTGTATGGCAGTGGTCATAGCTCACCTGAGGCATTTAGGATTCCAGGTGTTTCCATATCTAAATGACTGGCTCCTCACTGCTACCACCAAGCATCAACTGTTCAAAGCATGGGACTACACAATCCAAACTTGTTCCCAGTTAGGCATCACGATAAACTACGAAAAGTATGCCTTGTTTCCTTGCCAGTCTATTACCTTTATAGAGGCAGACTTAGATACAAGAAGCATGATAACAAAACTGCCTCAAGACAGGGTGTCATCCATTCGTCAGCAAGTTTTGTTTCTCATAAAAAAGACAAGAGTTCAGGCAAGAGAAGTTTTACAAGTCTTGGGCTCAATGACTGCTGCAATTAGTCAAGTTCCTTTGGCACACTTCTACATGCGGATTCTGCAGTGGCTTATTTTCACTCAGTGGTCTTTCCAGGATTTGCTAATGTCACACATGATCTTGATCATGGAATCTTGCAAAAAGGACCTAGTATGGTGGCTTGTCTCCCCCCAGGTGACTCTGGGCAGACCCTTTCTAGACCCCCATCCTGTAGCCACAGTGACTACGGACACTTCCCAGATAGGGTGGAGGGGGCATAATCTGGGACAGACTGTCCAAGAAATGTGGCGACCTCATGAGTACCATTTGCACATCAATGTTCTAGAGATGAGAGTGGTACTTCTGGTATTGCAAGCACTTCAAGACTAGCTACCTACTGGGACCATTGCAATTCAGACAGACAATATGTCAGCGGTATGGTACATCAACAAGCAGGGCGGAACCACATCTTACCCCTTGTGTCAGGAGGTGCTTCGAGTATGGCAATGGGTGATGTCTTCCCAACGTTTTCTGATTGTGATGCACATTCCCGGAAAATCCAGTGTGATAGTGGACAGGCTCAGCAGGGCTATCCATATGCCTTCCGAGTGGTCCCTGAAGCAAGAAGTTACGGACTTGATTTTCCACAAATGGGGCCAGCCATGCTGCAATCTTTTTGCCACTCCCCTAAACAACAAATGCAGCAGCTACTTCGCCTTAGTTCCCCCTCTGGGACCGTCACCCAGGGATGCACTTGTTCATGATTGGCCTCCGGGGCTACTATATGGCTTTCCCTCTAATTCCAAATTTACTTCAGAAAGATAAGTCAATGGATTGCAAAGTCATCCTCATTGCTCCTTACTGGCCTCATCAGATATGGTTCCTGTTTCTTCACCATCATCTTCAACTGGAGCCTTGGATACTGGACCCAGTTCCGGAACTCCTGATGCATCAATCAGGCGGGCTTCATCCATCCTTCCAAACTCTCTAGTTGACTGCTTGGTTCCTCCACTTCCAGTCTTAGCCAGGCTCCCAAACATTTCCCCTGCTATACAACACAACCTAGTGTCCTCTCAGAAGCCCACTACCAGGAGGATTTACACTAGCAAATGAAAGAGGTTCTCTTATTGGGTGAAGAGTAATGACATTGATCCCTTCACTGCTCCTGTTCACAAGATTCTTGACTTTCTGGCCGAAACCTTCAATAGAGGGGCAGCTGCAGATACTATTAGGGTTCAACTAGCTGCCATCTCCAATTTTCATGTAGGAAACTTGGGTTCCAACATCATGTCCCATAAGTTCTACAGAGCATTCTTATGAGGTACAACTCTTTTATGGCCCCCAGTGAGAAAACCTCTCCCCCCTGCGACCTAAACTTGGTTTTAACTTCTATGGTTCTGCCACATTTTGAGCCAGCAGCATCTTGTCCCCTGAAATTTCTATCTTGGAAAACCCTCTTCTTGGTTGCTATAACCTCAGCTAGACGGGTTTCTGAATTACATGCTTTGCCTATTCACCCACCGTATCTCTTTTTTCACAAAGGTAGAGTCTGTCTTAGGACCAATTTTTCCTTCTTGCCAAAGGTATGTTCAGAGTATAACTTAAATCAGTCCATTGAGCTTCCTGTGTTCTTTCCCAATTATGGCAACAAGGCAGAGTATAGACTCCACCAATTGGATGTTCATAGAAAATTACACTTTTATTTACACAGGACCAGTGACCTCCGAAAATCAGACCAATTGTTTGTATCCTTTGCTGACAATAAACAAGGTTATCCAGTTTCAAAAGTGACCTTATCAAAGTGGCTATCAGACACAATCAGTTATTCATATGATTTGCTTAAAAAGATGCTTCCAGGAAGGCCCAGAGGACATTCAACCAGGGCCTTAGCCACCTCTGTTGCCTTCCAAGCTAAATTGCCTTTAGATTCGATCTGTGCAGCAGCAACATGGGCAAATCCTCATACCTTTATCACTCATTACAAAGTGGATGTGGTCTCCTGGAATAGGGCATCCTTTGGTTCCGCAGTCCTGAAGAATTTGTTCCAGTGAGCCACCAAAGAACCAGGTGCTGGGGACACGGTCCCAACCAGCAAGAATGAAGGCGAGATGGGACAACATAACGTAAAGAAGTTATGTACCTACCATAATGTTCCGTGTTTGTTGTCCTTCATCTCGCCTTCCTTCTTGCCCCCCCCTTCCCCCTTCCTGGAGGTTTGAGAGGAGTTCCTTTATTGGTTACACTGGCTGAGTTTCCTGCTGATATACCAGGTTAGTTAACCATGCATTGTTTTTCCTCTTTCCTTCCTACCTTAAATGTATATGAGCTTAGTAAAATTTGTTTTTTACTATGTATGTCTAGTGTGGGCTATTACAAATGAGATCTGGGTAGCTACCACTAGGCATGTTGGGATAAGGGGTAGCCTCGAGCCAGTGAAAGCTCTCGAACTATATTAAATCGTCTGAGTTCGAGCCGAGGATCGGCTCCGAACCCAACCAGCAAGAAGGAAGGCGAGATGAAAGTCAACAAACAGGGAACGTTATGGTATGTATATAACTTCTTTTTTCAGTCTATTCTTTCACACATTTAAATGTTCATTTGCTTTGTTTGTCCCATGATTCCTCTATGGCTGAAAAACTGTGTTGGTTTTGTGTGGTTGTTTCTAAAAACCTGTGTGGTTTCCCATTGTGCCATGACCATGTTTACATGAGAAACATGACAAGATTAAAGCTGCCATGTTGACATGACAAGATTAAAGAACTGGTGAGGGGGCACCCAGGTTCTGTTTTAAGAATCAGAACTCTTTGAAATGCCTTTTCTATTATAAAGGTAACTATTCTTAGCTTGTTGTTTCACAACATGTACAGACCTATAGTTGTAGAACTTGCAGTGTGTATGTACATATATAGATCAGGAGAGACTTTTAATTCACCTACTACCAAGAAAGTTTATACTTTTTGTTTTTTATGCTGATTGTACGAGTAAGAACCTAGTGTACCTAGCTAAGTGCCAGGCCTGCCTGGTCTTTTATGTGGGCAAGACCAACTGTTCCCTTTGTGAACGTACACATGAACATCTTTGTGAAATTCATAAATTAGATAGGAATAATGCAGTAGCTAAGCATATATCTTGTCAAGGATGTGGTCATACCTTTACTTTTTTAGTGCTGCAGCTGATTTAAGAGATTATGAGAATGGAAGATCTTACTAACAGAACAGAGGAATGTGAAATGAGATAAATTATTTTGCTTCAAGCAGATAAGGGGTGTGGCCTGAATGAGACTGTACCTTTAAAACCACATCTGGAGTCACATGACCTGTTCAAATAGCTTTGGTAGTTACTTTGTTCCAAGTTGTATATTTAAGCAGTGTGTTTCTGTTACATTTTTAAGGTCTGATGAAGCATCCTTTGAGATGTGAACGTGCTTACCTACTCATACAATTAATTTTAAATGCTTTTTAAGCTGTGTTCTTGGATTTCTCTGCATGTTTTTTTTTATCTATGCTAACTTCCAATACACTAACTGCCAGTACTGATTACTAATATTATAGGGTCATGTGGTATGGCCATTTCTCTAACGGCCATTTGAAACAATGTAAATGGTGTGTTTTTTTCTTGATTAGGTCCTTAAAGTTGCCTAGAGCAACTGCTCCTGAGCAGATATACACCTGAATGATGAAACATCTTCCTTTGCCATCTACCCTGAAATCAGAAATACACCATTTCAATATATTCGTTACTAAAACAGCCACTCCACTAGATGTTTCTGTATTGCAGAAGGCTATACACAATCCATTCCACCCTATAAATACACTTGGGAGTGATTCTCTTTTTAATTTCATTTCTTGTAAGTAGACAACATGCATATGTTTCTTTAAAAGCTTTGCTGCAATAAGCATAGCTTTGACGTTAGTATTTAGTTCACTGACATTTTAGTTTGAAAAACTGAGTATGGCAATAGAAGGCATAACTTCCCATGACATGCTACCGACCAATTGATTAACAACTAGTTACTTAGCTCACAAGACAAGGTAGCCCTGAGCAGGAGTTGCATACCAGCTTTGTTGTCTATTATCAGATATACAAAACTAAAGAATTTTACTCCTGAAAGGCTTGTTTTATTTTCCCATGATGCTCACTGTATTTATACTCCTTTTGTTATGAATACATAGGTAAGGAAAGGTGCAACGGATGTAATTTTACTTTCTCAGCTTGTACCAATTCATCTGGGGGTTCAAGTCATACATGGTCCTGTACTCAGTAAACTTATAAATTACAATCATACCATCTTCTCCACCCTCTCTTCCATTTTGGCAAGTACAAACTGTCATATGGAAATTCATCTAAGATTGTCTTATATGGTACAGATAGCTATTAACTTTTACTCAGAATATTGCCGCTCGTATATTAAAGTGTGGGAACATCTCCACATATTACTTTACAACCAGGAAAACTGCCAAAAAGAAAGAAACAAGGAAATATAAAGCCTATATGAAGTCTGTGGTTATTCCATTCTTGTGAATTTGTTCTGTTTTATTTTTCAGTGAATTTCTTCACCCAGGTCATGCCTGCAAATCGTCTGTTGTAATCAGTGTACTACCTTGGTAAACAAACTAAATAAATACAAATCCATATAATTTAGAGAACATACTAACATACAAAATGAATAAGAAAGACATCATTAGTCTATCCTCATATTTAATGCTCATCCAGATTCCCTCTATGTGTGGATTAAGAACTCCCCTGCAACTAAACATCAAGAATACCAAGGAACACTCAGTGGATGAAGACGAGTCAAACAAAATATAAAATGACCAACCACAAATTATAAAAAGACCAACAAAAAATTAACTGAAGTCGCTAAGGAGGATACTTAAGTACATTTAATGTCAGGCTAGCAAACACAGTAGCTTTCACAAGTGTTTCACCAGGTAAAAAAGTATCTGAATAAAATACATGTATAACATGTAACCAAGAATAGAGCATTCATTGGGTTAAAAATATTTAAATTACAAATCACATGATAAATGGTAAGTGAATAACACTTGTAAAGATAGAATACAAAATTAAAGATAAAAATAATGTTCTTTATAATTGTTTTGTTTTAATTTTAGAACTTGTTTGATAGCAATACTGTCATGTATGCCTGGGCAACTATCTGATGTAGTTAAGTTAATCCTGGGGTATTCATCATGTCCAATTCTATTTAATATATCCCCACCCATTCTATCTTCAAAGAATCAGGCCATTATTCCTAGTCATTTACGCAAATGTGATAGGGAATATCCCTCATATTTGCAAATGAGTAAACTTTGCTAATGAGGTATTCTTGCAATTCATAGCCCAGTATCTGTGGAGAATGTACACCCCCTGTTAAATACAGTGCTTCACCTTTTACACCTGCGTTGCAGACTAAGAACTTGCCTCTAGCCATTCCTTCAGTAGTTTGTCCAAGTATGCACAAGCACTTCATTGACAAACGAATGAATTATTTCCCCCCAGCAACCCCTTCAATAGCTTGCCTAAGTATGCACAAGCACTAGAAGGACACAAAATAAATTATTTTGCCAAGCAATCACTTCAGCATTTTGTCCAAGTATGTACAAGCAAGAAAATTAAACATTCCCTACTGATCCCTTCAGCAGTTTTTCCAAGTATGCATAAGCACCAAATAAAACACTTTCCCCACCAATCTGTTCAGTAGTATGTCCAAGTATGCACAATCACAAAATTGAAACATTTCCTCATCAGTCTCATTAGCAATGAAATAAACCTCTGCCAAACCCTTCAGCAGTATTTCTAAGCATGCACATGCACCAAATTGAAACATTTCACCTCTGATCCCTTCAGCAGTATGTCTAAGCATGCAGAAGCACCAAAATGAAACATCCCACTGATTACTTCACCAGTATGTCCAAGTATGCACAAACACCGAACTGAAACACTGATCTGTTCAGCGGCATTTCCAAGAATGCTCGAGCACCAAAATGAATAATTTCTCCACTGATCCCCTCAGCACTATGTCACATATGGAAAACCGTGAAAATACAATACTTCATCACGATCCCTTAAGTAGTATTTCCAAGTATGCATAAACACAAAAGTAAAACATTTCTCTAATGATCCCTTCAACAGTATGTTCAAGTATGCACAAACACCATAATGAAATATGGCCATGTACCAATGTTAGGGAAGCAGAAGTAGAGTGTGACAAGGTTTGCAATAAATTCATGGAGAGAGGTTATGACCCAAATCAAGTGAAACCAAGTTATAATAAAGTATTTGGAAAAAGTAGCAAAAAACAAGATTATGGGAACAAGGACAAAAATAGTCAGCATGTAGTTACAAATTATAAGGGAAAATGTTCAAAAATGTTTTTTGTCACAAAATATACTATTTTTTCTAAAGTATTTAATGAAATGATAAAAAATAGTTGGAACAAGACAAGAAGGGAGGTACCTTCTTTGGTGAATGTTGAGCTTACTATTTCTTTCCAGAGAGGGAGAAGTTTGAAGGATTTTTTAGTAAGAGGCAGGTTTGAGAGACCAACACAGAAGCTAGCATGTGCAATAACAAGGAAGGGAACTTTCCCTTGTGGAAAGTGTGCAATATGCCCTTACATAATCAGAGAAGCTGAAGATATTAAGGGAAAAGTTTTAAAACTATAGGAACATTTAACTGCACTAGCAGGGGATTATATATCTTATAAAATGCTTTTGTGGCAAAGGCTATATTGGGGAAACTAAAAGTCTGGCTGAGAGAATAAAAGAACATGTTAGGGATGTTAAAAATAGGAAGATGAGCAGCCCAGTGGCAGAACATTTTCATTTAGAACATGGGGGTATAATAGACAATATGAAAGTCACAATTTTGGAACAAGTATACAACAGACATGGAGATGAAAATGTATTGAAAAAGATTTTAAGAAGAAAGGAAGCAATTTTAATAATGAAATATGAAACTCTGCAGCCTTTAGGAATGAATAAATAGTGCAATTGGCAGAATTTCATGGGTTAATTGTTAGCTTAACAATTAGGAACTGATTTTATTATGTAATGAATTGTTAATTGATATGGCATCTGTATAAAAGGACTGTGTGAGTGAGCTTCACTTTTTTACTCTGTAAAGGCTTGCAGCCGAGGCGCTAGGAGAGGAGAGACAACTAAAAGGTTTTTATTAAATTCTTATTTTGGAAAGTAGAGCTGTTTTCACTGGTCTTTTGTGTGGTTTCAGAATAATTTGCTTTTGGATAGTGGTTATTTTAACCATAATGAAATACTTCCACCACATAGCAGTCTCATTCATGCATGGGCAAATATCCACTATAGTTACATTAATCCAATGGTATTCGGAATGCTCAGTTTTAAATATATCCCCACACCTTCTACTTTCAAAGACTCAAGCTGGTATTCCAGGTCATTTGCACAAATGTGAGAGGGATATCCCTGATGTTTATAAAAGAGTGTAGAAAAGCTGAGCTTCACAGAGCCAATTTAAGATAATATGAAATGACATAAGTATAATGACATGCAAACAAGAAATTTTGTAATGTGACATATGCTAATAAGGTATTCTTGCAATTCACAGTCCATTATCTGAGCAATGCACTCATCCCTTGTTAAATGTGGTGTTTCACCTTAAACATCTAAGTTGCAGTCTATGAACCTGCCCCCAGCCATTCCTTTGGCAGTTTGTCCAATTATGAACAAGCACTTCACTGAAAAACTAATGAAGTATTTGCCCCAACAACCATTTCGTTAGCTTGTCTAAGCATGCACAAGTGCTTAAAGGGCAAAATAAGTTATTTTACCCAGCAATCCCTTCAGCATTTTGTACAAGTATGCAAAAGCACCAAAATGAACCATTTCTCCACTGATTGCCTTAGTAGTATTTCCAAGTGTGCACAAGCACAAAAATGAAACACTTCCCTCACCAGTCCCTTTATCAGTTTGTCCAAGCAAGTATAAACAGCAAAATGAAACATTTCCCCTCTAACCCTTTCAGTGGTGCCTCCAAGTATGGTATGCACAAACATTAAAATGAAACACTTCCTACACTGACCTTTCAGCAGTATTTCCAAGTTTGCACGAGTACCAAAATTAGTCAATCCCCCGATCTCTTCAGCAGTATGTCCTAGAATGGAAAAGCACCAAAATGAAACTTTTTGCCCTCTATCTCTTCAACAGTATATCCAAGTATGCACAGGCACCAAAATGAAACAACTCCCACCAATACATTCAACAGTTTTCCAATTATACACAAGCAACAAAATGAAACATTTCTCCAAGTAATCCCTTCAGTAGTTTAAACGTGTGCACAATCACCAACATGAAACATTTTCCCAAGGCATCCCTTCAGCAGTATCTCCAAGTATGCATAAGGACCAAAGTGAAACATTTTCCTAATGATTGCTTCAGCAGTATGTTAAAAGTATGTACAAACACCAAAATCATACAATTTCCCAACCAATCCCTTCAGCATGTTGTTCAATATGTGGAAATTCCCAAAGTGAAATATATTCCCACCTATCTCTTCAACAGTATGTCCAACTATTCACAAGGGAAAAAACATTTCCCATACTGATCTCTTCAGTATTATGTCCAAGTTTAAAAAACTACCAGAATGAAACTTTCCCCAAGTGATCCCATCAATCGTATGTCCAAGTATATACAAGAACCAAAAATTAAACTTTTCCCCCTAGTAATACTTTCAGTACTATTTCCAATTATCCGCAAGCACCAAAATGAAACATTTTCCCAAGCGGTCCTCTCATAATATGTCCAAGAATGCACAATCACCAAAATGAAACAGTTCCCCCAATGATCCCTTCAGTAATATGTCCAAGTATGCAAAAGGATCAAACTGAAATATTTCCCCTAGTGATCCTTTCTTTAGTATGCCCAGGTATGCACAACCACCAAAATGAAACACTCCCCCCACAGATCCCTACAGCAGTATATCCAAGAATGCACAACTAGCAAAATGAAAAATTTCCCTGCCAGTCACTTCAGCCATATGTGCAAGTAGGCACATGCATGAAAATAAAACCATTTAACCGACAATTCCTTCAACAGTATATCCCAGTATGCACAAGCACCAAAATGAAACATTTCTCCACCTGTCCCATCAGCAGTATGTCCAAGACCAAAATGAAACATTTCTTCACTGATCCCTTCAGTGGTTCATCCAAGTATGCACAAGCATCAAAGTGAAACATTTCCCCAAATGATCTCTTCAGTAGTTTGATAAAGTATGCACAAGCACCATAATGAACATTTCACCCAGCAATCCATTGAGCAGAATGGCCAAGTACGCACAAGCACTAAAATGAAACTCTTCTCTCACTGATCCTTTCAGCAGTATATCCAGGTATACACAAGAAACAAAAAGAAAATCTTTCCCAGTGACCCCATAAGCCATATGTCCATGTAAGCGCAACCACAAAACTGAAAATGTCCCCATTGATCACTTCAGCAGCATGTGTAAACATGTACAAGCATGAAAAAGAAAACCTTTCTGCACTGGTTCCTTCAGTAGCATGTCCAAGTATGCACAAGCACCAAAATGAAACAGATTACCTTTGATGCCTTCATCAGTATGTCCAAGTAAACACAAACACACAAATGAAACATTTCTCCACCACTTGCTTTAACGGTATTTTCAACTATATAACATCCCTCCCTATGCCTTCAGCAGTATGAGCCGATATGCACATGAACCAAAATGAAACATTTCAACTTCAGTATATCCAAGTGTGCACAAATACCAAAATGAAATACTTCCACCACCAATTTCTACAGCGGTATTTCCCAGATTGCTCAAGCAGCAAAATGAAGCATTTCACCAATGATCCCTTCAGCAGTATGTTCAAGCATGCATAAGCACCAAGATAAAACACTTTCCCCAGAGATCACTTCAGCTGTATATTCAAGTATGCAGAAGCAGCAAAATGAAATATTTCCCCACCAGTCCCTTCAGCAATATGTTCAAGAAGGCTCCAGAATTAATCATCCTCCCACTGATCCCTTAAGAAATATGCCCACAAATGTCCAAGCAACAAAGTGAAACACTCTTCCCTCTGATCCCTCAGCAGTATGTCCAAGTAATCACAAGCACAATTGGGAAACATTCCACCTCTGATATCTTAAGTAGTATGTCCAAGAATGCTCAAGCACCAATCTGTTTTTGACCAGTATGTCCAAATATGCACAAATACCAAAATAAAACACATCACCCACTGATCCCTTCCCCAGTATGTGCATGCAGCAAAAGTCAGCAGATTAATATATTCATAAGCACCAAAATGAAACATACTCCACCAATCCTTTCAGCAGTGTGTCCAAGTATTCACAAGTACCAAAATAAAACATTTCCCAACTGATCCATTCAGCAGTATGTCCAAGAATATACAAGCACAAAAATGATACACATCCTTTTCTGATCCCTTCAGCAGTATGTTTAAGTTTTCACAAGCACCAAAATGAAAAAAAATTCCCCCTCCAATCCATTTAGCAGTATGTCCAAGCTGGCACATGGACCAAAATGAAACAGTTTGTAACCAATCCCTGCAATAGTGTGTCCAAGTATGCACAAACACCAAAATGAAAGATTTCCCCACTGATCCATTCAGCAGTATTCCCAATTATGCATAAGGACCAAAGTGAGACATTTCCATAATGAGCTCTTCAGGAGTGTGTTCAAGTATGTGCAAACACCAAAATAAAATGCTTCCCACACTGATCCTTCAGCATTTTGTCTAATATGCAGAAGACCCAAAATGAAACATCTCCCACCTATCTCTTCAGCAGTATGTCCAAGTATGCAAGAGCAGAAAAATGAAACATTTTCATCTGATTCCTTTAGAATTTTGCACATTTATGCAGAAGCATTATAATGAAATATGTCCCCAAGTGATCCTCACATAGTATGTCCAAGTATGCACAAACACCAAAATTAAACAGTTCCCTCAGTGTTCCCTTCAGTAATATGTCTAAGTATGAAAAAGGATGAAGCCGAAACATTTCCCTCAACAAGCCCTTCTTTGGTATGCCCAAGTAACCACAAGATGCAAAATGAAGCATTTCCCCACCAATCCATTCAGCAGTACATCCAATTAGGCAGAAGCAGCAAAATGAAACATTTCAGCAATGATCCCTTCAGCAATATGTCCAAGTATGAACAAACACCAAAATAAAACACTTCCCTCACCAATCCCTTCAGCAGTACAGCCATGATCAAAATGAAACATTTCTCCTATGAACCCCTCAGTGGTTTTTCCCAGTATGCAGAAGCACCAAAATGAAGCACTTCCCAAGAGATCCCTTCAGTAATTTGACCAGTCATACACAAGCACCAAAGTGAAACATTTTTTTCAGGCAGTCCCATCAGCAGTATTTTCAAGTATACACAAGCCCCATAGTGAATATTTCCCCCACCAATCCATTCAGCAATATGGTCAAGTATGCACAAACACTAAAATAAAACTCTTCCCTCACCGATCCCTTCAGCAGTATGTCCAAGTATACACAGGCACTAAAATGAACTATTTCTCCACCAGTCCCTTCAGCAGTATGTCCAAGTATGCACAGGCACCAAAAATAAAACCTTTCCTCAGTGAGCCATATATCAGTGTAAGTATAACCACAGAAATGAAACATTTCACCTCCGATCTATTCAGCAATAGGTCCAACTATGCATAAGCCAAAAAATGAAAGACTTTTCACACTGATCACTTCAACAGTGTGTCCAGTCATATACAAACAACAAAATAAAACATTTCCCCCACATATCCCTTCAGAAGTATGTCTAGGCATGCATATGCATCAAAATGAAACTTTTCTTCACTCTGTCACATATTGCTTACTCAGAGGCGATCTTTGCCTAACATACAAAGCTATGTCAAACCCAGAGCTGTTGGACATGCTACACTTAAGGAAATCTCAATCTCTCTGAACCACATGCTCCAGGGACCTAAACCTTGTCACCACAATAAACAGAACATGCTGGAGGGATAGATTCCAGTCCCAGAGACTTCCCACAGTCTGGAACAAACTACACATTTATGTCAAGCAAAGCTACTCATTGGCCCTCTTTAAGAAAAATCTTGATGACTGGATGAGAAGTGGAAAATTCATCCCAGGGATCACTTCTGGAGTGCTGCTTGACAGGGGCACAGGAAAATAATTTTCTTGGGTGGCGAAAGTCAGGGAACCTCACAGGAAAATAATTTTCTTGGGTGGCGAAAGTCAGGGAACCTTTTTTGGCTGAGCTTGTATAGGCCCCAGGACTGATAGCCTAGTACCTACCTATGAAATTATGAAGCTATGATTGCTTCAAGAGAAATGACCCATTCAACAGTATGCCCTAGAATGCTAAAGCACCAAAATAAAACAGTTCACACAGATCCCTTCAACCATATGTCCACATATACAAGAAACACCAAAATGAAATACTTTCGCCCACCAATCACTTCAGCAGTATGTTCAAGTATGAATGAGGGCCAAAATGAATACTAACTGAAACACTTCCCCCCCAATGACCCTTTCAGTAGTCTGTCCATGTATGTACAAGCACTTGAATATGTCCAAATGAAAAATGTCCCCAATGACTCCTTCAGTAGTATGCACGTGTCCACAACCACTTCCCTGACACCAAATGAAATGTTTTCTCTTAATCTCATGACTCTGTATTCTTCTGTTAAATTGCTACTTAATGGGCATAAGTTAAAGGCCACTTACAAGGTTGGTATGCAAATGGGTTAATTATGAATTCTTCATTATGAATCCTACTGATACACAAATGTGTAATGCCCCTTAGCTGTATATCAGCCTCCATCATATCCCTTATGCCTTAAGCGTATTATGCTTTTGCAGTAGGGGGGCATGTTTATCAAAAGAACTATACAGTTACATGTCCATCGTTAATGTCTGTGATTTGCATAATCATTTAACTCTCCTGTTTGCAGATTACCACTTCAAAACTGGGAAGCCCCAGTCTGTTAATGCCTGACTAAATCTAGCACCATAAACTAAAACGTGTGTCAAATCAGTTGTCCAAATACGTTATATGGTTTTCTTGTCTTCATTTGGTTTTGATATAACCTTAATAAAAAGGAATTGGAAAAATAAAAAAAATACGTTATATGGTTGCAGATATATTATTTTAGCTTGTGATATGTCTTCCCTGTATAGAATGCAATGCATGTTTGACATTTTACTAGTTAAATAATATTTGGTAAGTCACAATCAGCAAAATAGTAAGACCATATGATATCTTTAAAGCCATATCACTCACTGTCAATCAAGAACTATGTGGATACATATTGGCCATTTCAATTTGGCACAGATCCATCAGTGCTTGAAGCTACTGCTTATTATAATGCTGCTTTGTCACTTTCTTTTCCAGTTATTTCCAGTTCTAGTGACAGGAGATTTTGCTCTGCAAATTCCACTGAGCCATTTACTTCCTCATCTGAGAAATATGCCATGGGGAGGAATCTGTTTGCTTGATCCATAAATTCTAAGCACTGCATGTGCTGTGGCTTGCTCTCAAGCCCCTCAACACTGGTCATCTTGACTGAGGTTCACCTTGCTTTTTAGTTTGTTTTTTCCCAGGAGATATCCCATTCACAATGAGGAACACTGCTTCATCATCATCTCATTTGTTTTCAGCTTTAAACAAACTAGCAACTTGCTACAATAACATTGCCCGCTTCGCCACTGGCAACCCCTTTAGAACCCATCACTGCCTTAATTTGAAACTTCTAGGCTGGCTAGAACTACAAAACTATCTTACACTGACACAACTTTCTATTGCACACAAAATTTTGTACCAACCTAATAACACTCCAATTCTTTCACAGCTTTTACCCCGTTATAACAATCTTACCTCCCTTCGCTCCTCTTCTAAACTCTTGACCAAACCCATAAAAGCTCACAACTTAGCTGGTGACTCACTTTTCACTAATACCACAGGCCAAGTATGGAATTCTCTACCTAGGGATATAACACTAATCACATCCCTACCCCTCTTCAAACAACATATCAAACTGTACTTCCAAAATCACTGGCTTTGCTCATGTAATACTCCTGACTAACTTTTCTACCCCCCTCTCCTGACCTTCAACCTCTCCTGGTGCTTTATATCTAGCATATACCTTTCCTCTCACTTCAATTTCACTCTTTGTTCTGACCTATTTTTCTTACCTTTCCCATATCCTCTTGTTAGTCTCTCTTTTTTCTCTCATCTCTTGACTACTATCTCATTCCTATCCTCTCACATTACTTAATTCCTCCTCCTTCTCTTTCCACTCTATTTTTTATTGTAGTAGGAGCCTTATGGCATAGCCTGTATGGAATTTATTAAGTAGCCCTTGAAACTGTCCTATCTCTAGTCAGGACTTTTAATGATAATGTACCTTCTCTTTGTGAATTTGATTCGCCTAGTTTATTATTAGCAATTTGTACTCATTCTTGTTTTTTACGATTGTTGTCTTACTTGTATTCTTTGTGATTATTAAAAGTATGTCTCACTGTTATGTTCTATGTGGAGCTTTTCTCCCCGGGCCTCTACTGAAAATGGCGATATATCCAGCTAGACTAGCCCGGTTAACAAATGTAAAATAAAAATAAATAAATAAATTATGTTCCAGTGCCCTGTCATTTCCATATGTCATGGTCAGAGTCTGCTTGCAAGTGGACCTCAGCTGCATACAGAAGCTTTGTTGGTCTGTCTCCACCGAACTGTTTGACAATGTATTCCTTTTCCAGTATTAACAGGAATAGATGCAGAGCTGAATGATTCATGCCCAGTATCACTGGGGACTCCTATGTGAATCCAAGCACTGTTGATACTTGTGTCGAGTCCTTGTATGCACTAATTTTTTCAGTGTTTCTGGGAATTCAAACAATCAGGATCTGCAAAAATCAGTTTTATTGGAACCTTGTTATAACCAAGTGTGGGAATACCCATTTGCACTCTTTTCTAATGTCCTGCTTCTTCTCCACTGCGAGCATTGGACCAGTTGTACTGCAATCTGACTGGAATCTGAGATATTCATTTCCAATATGATTTTCTACAGAGGTGCATACTCTTTCATTAGGGCACCCTATCCAACTCTTTTATCTAGCTTAACATGTGTTAAATGCATCTATACTGCACACATTTGTATATATTACCTTTGTTTTTGCACACTGACACTACAGTGCTTTCTTCCAGTTATCTGGGATTTGCCTTTCACAAAATAATGCTATGAATAACTACAGGAGTCATTTCTCCCCTAACTCATCCAAGATCTTGATCATATCTGCTATGACCTCACTGGAACTTTGTGTTTTTGCTGACTCTATTTCCCATAGTGCTCTACTTAAATCATGTAAGGTGGGTACATCTTCCTCTTTCATCATAAACTATGTTTTTGGCAGCACAGCTTCTGGGATGATTTCTTCATTCAGAAGTTGCTAGAAGTACTCCCTCCACTTGTCTTTGATGTCCTGTGGACTGGTATGTAGCTTTTTGTTGATATTC
>NC_056735.1:917238989-917278989 GCF_019279795.1 Protopterus annectens
TGATTTCTTGCATTTCATCAACAAACCTTTGTGCTATTTAGATAAGATTTGGTATATTAATTAGTTTTGCCCATTGCCCATGTCCCTTGAGCTTAATATATTTTCTTATATTTCTAAACATATGTATTTCAGGAGTCTGGAGGGTGGCTTAATGGCTAAGGTGTTTGCCTTACAAACGCAAGGTGCAGGGGTTGAGTCTCACAAGGGATAATTGGCTAGGCTTAAAATGGCTCACAAGGGCAGTTAGCTAAGTACTAAACTATGAACCTATGTACCTATTGGCACTCCCTTCAAACAGCTAGTGAAGAAGTCTACATTTATGTGTTTGATCTCTTAGCATGCCTAGCATGCAATGATCATTTGATCTTCCTAAACATTTTATCCTATTGTTTGATATGGGTGGATGTAACCCGTCAAAAGAAGGAAGAAAAAGGACAATTTCAGTAATAGTTGAATGCAATTGTTGAGGCCCTGTGGCAGTGTAGTATGTGCTTCTAAGTTGGACTAGCAGTTATTCTACCAGAGGAAAGATGTGAGCTGCCATCACTAAGACAGAAATTGCTTGAGCGCAAAATTTAACTCAATGACCTGTGGCAGATATCCAGTAGATATGGACGAACATGTATGTTATATGGTCAGAGACTTCTGCCAGCATCGTGTGGCTTATGGAATTAAATGGTTGCCACTTGAAAGAATTTAACTTGTTTATTCATTTCTCTAAAATTTGTACAGGAGGCATTTGCTTACATTTTGATTATATTTATTTATTTATTTCAGTTTGATTACGGGAGAGGTCCACTGGGCTTGGGGGCCCATTTTCAGTGGAGTCCCAGGGAGAAAAGCTCCACAGAAACAACAATTTTAATTACAAGTAAGAGTTCACACACAGATAACATAACAATTAACAGGTAGCTACAAATAGTCTACAATACTAATATCAGATTGCTAAAAAGCAAAAGTATTAACAGTTTCAGTTAAGTTCAGCAGGAAAAAATTGGCATATTGTATAAAAAGCAAAACATTTTCTGTTTAGTTGCTTATGCAATTAGTATTTGAGAAGAGGTGAGGAAGGAAGGTAGAGGTTGCTTGGCCCCATTTCACAGCTTGGGACCTGTTTGAAAGGTAGCTAGTGAGCCAGGAAAAGAGCTTTCTGGCTAAGGTTGAGGTTAGAGAGATGGTTTAGAAGGAGGGAGTGGGAGATGGTGTCAAAAGCTTTGGATAGGTCTAGTAGAACGGATGATACTAAGTTACTGGAGTCACGTGCAGAGTTCACAGAATGTAGGAAGGAGAGAAGGGCGGTGTTAGTACTGTGTCCTGCGCGGACACCGTGCTGGGTAGGAGAGAGTAGTTGGTGTTCAGTAAGGAAAGGCATGAGCTGTAGGTGGATACATTTTTCTAGGATTTTGGATATAGGGGAGAGGATCGCAATGGGATGGAAATTGGAGACATTACAATTCTTGCCCCCTTTGTGAAGTGGAAGAATGAAAGCAGAACACCAGAGTTTGGGTACATAGGATTCGAGTAGAGACCTATTTATTAGGATGCTGATGGGTATAGCAATGGAATCAGAAGCTATCTTTAGGAAGGAGGATGGGATGTTATCAGGGGCATTGGAGCAAGGCTTTAGTTTATAGAGAAGTTTCTTTATTAGGTTGGTGGGTACGGGTTTGAGGTTGAAAGTGGGGGGGGGTGAAAAAGGAAAGGAAGGTAGATTTGGAGGGAAAGGGTTGTTGTTGGTGAAAGTCTTGGTTTGTTCGGCGATGGAAGAGGTGAAGAAGGAATTGAATAGTGAGGCAATTTCTGGGTCAGATTTGCTGGTGTCAGGACAGGGGTTGTTTTTTGTACCTGTCTAAGGAGGGAGTTAATGGAGTTCCAGAATTGTTTGAGATTTCTTATGTGGTTTTCTTGTAGTTTGATGTAGTAAGACTTTTTATCGGTAATGACTAGTTTTTTGGCAAGGTTTCTTCGTTATATGGCATTAGTTTTTTAAAGGCTTTCTTTTAATAAATTATGTTAAGCAGATGAGTAGAAAACATACATGGTTTGCATTCAGATATGCTTTTAGATAGGTGTCTGCAATACTATTGCATGTCATATGGTAATTATTTTTACCCTTATACATATGCAATATAGGAGTTGTAAGTAGCTGTACAGAGCAAAGTTAAACTTAGACTGTCACATATACATACTGACAATCTGAAGTGAGGATTTTGTGGGCATATTTTTGCAGGGCCAACTTCTTTTGAATTCAGGAAAACATTTTTGCAAGGCAACTTATTCTGCTAGCCTCATAGTGCAGTAATTTTATATTCTACCTCCAAGAGTACAGACATAAAGCAGTTCTGTAGAAAGTCATGTTAAAACTTGGATTTTTATAATTTGCACAGGCAAGATTTTTAATTGTGAAAATGTACAGTGCAACCATTATGGGTCTATATCACATCAGTGAATGCTAAAAATAGAGAACGCTGATATATCGAACTTCAAAGTCCGAAAGCTGAAAAATGCGAACGAATGAATCTGATCCAAAAAAAAAGTATACAGTCAAAATTAAGTCCACACCCCCCAACTTAAATATACCAACTCCGAGATCACACCACAGTGGAGAAAAGAGCAAAGCCTGGAGAGCAGCCCAGCAAATTTCTTCCCTGGGAAATAATTCACTGATCCATTCCTTCTCTGTTTTCAGCTTTCGGACATTGAAGTTTGATATATCAGCGTTCGCTATTTTTAGCATTCGTTGATGTGATATAGACCCACAAATCTATGTCTCTGCATATGTAGGACATTCACACACTGACCAAAAGATTTCCACACCAAGTCAGATAAACAGCTATGTACAGCCTGCGTTCCTCATGTGCTTTCTTGGTATGATATTCCTTTCCATCTGTAGTACATTTATACTTCTTGCATTTCTGCTAGATGAAACAGTCCATCTTGTGCCCTTCACAGCTAGGTAGTGCTTGAAATTCGTAACCTTCCAAAGTAGCCCTGACATGAATGGGAAAATGCTGCTACAAAGCCACCAATAGTAACTATGGAGGAAACTACCACCTTAGAGTGTGCAGATGTGGACATATGAAATGTCTGATAACAGTGCACATCCTAATACAACCATTATAAAGCAAAGATGACAGATACCACAGAAACTTCTGGCAGCAGTGAAGACACTGATGGTGTGTCCTGCCCAGATGCTTAGTTATCTTGTTATGATGCAATATCTCCTGTCAAAAACTATGTACTAGATAAGGCAGTTATAGATATCCAGCTGGAGCTTGAACAAGGCTCAGAGTCCTGACTTTACTAGATCTTTAACATTCACATAAAAGGGTATGTCCTTTGTGGGTGGCAAAAAGAGCATCTAACTAGTATAGTGGCACTTTGTAACATGTACACTATAGGCCCACATAATTTATGCCAGTTTTTGAATGTCAGCTGTTGAGGTGGTGATAACAATACTGCAGTGGAGTTCATACTTAGGCACAGAATCATTAATTCACTTATGATTTACACCAACAATGGAAAATGTGATATATGCTATCAGGCATACAAGACATGTATACGTAGCTGGCTAAGCATGTGTCTCAATGTTGCTCTTTTTTGGAAATAAGCTTATTTTTCCTACACTTTGCTAATGTGTTTATTGTTCAAATTTGAATCATCATGCACAGTTACAGAGGTAACAAGCATCAGATGAATGGGAAACAGGGTCGCACTGTGAGAGGTGTCTCGTATATATGGCTATCTATCTAGACAGACAAGATTGTTGAATACTTTTTTTTTCTTAATGTATGACTGATGTACTTCACTACTGTGTTTTTCATATACCAGTGCCGTAGTATAGAAGGATACAGCCCAGCATACAGCCCGAGTGACACCAGTTTGATTAGTAGCAATGGCAAGGAAGGATAGACATTCCGATCCTTTGTGTGAAATGGTGTGCACATGGGCACAAAGTGCGAGTGACCCTTGGCAGAGGCCACAGAATCTCAGAGGGACACTATTATAAGGAGGTATGGAGTGGCATTGGTTGAGCCACCAAAGAATTGGGATGTCATTCTTGCATGTCCCAATTGTACCTACTCCTCAGGATGTTGAGTACATACTGTGTAACAGAAACATTAGGGCATAAAAAGTACTCTCTTGTAGCAGTATGACACTATACCAGACTCCCCAGTCATCTCATTTGCACCAGATGTGGGGCAGGTAGAGCTCAGGGGAGGTAAATATGGTTCTATTAAACCCAGTAAAAAACAGGAACTAGAGATAGCCGATATTCAGTATGGAGAGTCCAAAACAAAAAAAAAAAAACAAACAAAAAAATATTGTTTGGTGATCATATGAAAAAACAGTATTTCTGACACTCATTCTTCTGAAGACATAATCAGCATTCTTGGCTAGTTAATCATTTTTAGAGTGATACTTCTTGCAGTTGTTGCACACAATGCTGTCTCATGTCTCTGCACATATGAGTTTGCAGTACATGGTACCCATATATCAGCATTGTTACATTCCTGGTCTATGCTGAATAATATATATATATATATATATATATATATATATATATATATATATATGTATATATATATATATATATATATATATATATATATATATATATATATAGATATAGATATATATATATATATATATTTTTTTTCTTTTATGGTGCACAAGATGGTGATCAGGAATCCAAATGCCACATGAAAGACATCTGAATTGTCAAAGTAAAATCTCTTTTGAGTTTACTGTATGATGTGTACCACTGCAGTTAAGAAACTGTTCAGTTGAAACATTTTCCAGGGAGTGTTAAACTGATGATGTTTGGGTCTCTTTACATTAACAGCATCTGAAACACGGGGTTTATGCTCAAAGTAGATAAAAAAATAAATAATAATACTAATAATAACAACAGATAAAACAAACTTGATTTCTTGTAACGTTACAATGCAATAATGCAGAAAATAAACTTGCTGGAAACTGCCTAAGGACTGCGAAACCATTACACAGCATTAAAGTTTTGAAAGCTGTGAATGTCTGCCTGATACCAGTGGTGCTCAGCATTTCACACAAACTATCCATTTATTATAAACATACTGCAGATGGCAATTATTGATTGGACACTTTTCAGGAACTCCTCATTGCCTCTTATTTTAAACTTTGGAGATTATAGCAATGTATTTCGGTGCAGGCGGCAGACTGTTTTATTCAACTCCTGTTGGTCTGTGATGCACACAGAGCAGAAATTTGTTTGTGGAAGAAAAAAAAATATGAGCAATTTAAAAAAATGACCAATTTAGTAATTTTATCATGTCATATGCATCGCTATTTATTGTGCATTGTGCTGTGCTGAAGTAATGTCTCCTTAGAATAGGATATAATATAGCATATTTTCTACAAATGTTAGAAATAATATAGTGTAATTTCAGATTATGGAATTAATGTTTTCTTTGTTATATTGCCCTTTACAAACATACTATGATTTAAAGGAAGCTTCAGTTATATAGCATTCAGAATATTCTGAAAGGAGAACACTAAAATGTTTCATAAAATAAATCTGTGAGAGAAATGTAGGTAGTGGTCTATTTTTTACACTGTCTAAAAACAGGCTTCTTGTCACACTAATGCTGATTGTTTGTTTCTTGTAAACTGAGGACATAACAGAACTGTACTGCAATCCTGATAAAGCTACTTCATATCAGGAATTTTCCAAGTGTGACGCAAGATGGTTACTTCTGCTGAAGCACTTGACAGAGCAAAGCATGCACCAGCTGTTATATGAAAGCATCCATTTGAAGCACAGATTGGAAAATCATTTCAGCATAATCTGCAGTCAGCCAAAGTATTTTCTGCAACTGTTAATGTTGTACATTCACATTAAACTCACACCAGTTTATCAACATCACCTGATCTCCCTCAAAACTTTAGCTTTGAAAAACTTTTGCTCATAGCCAATCAAACAATTATAATTAAATTGCTGCAAAAAATTAAAACAATCCTGACATGTAAGACTCTGCAAAATTTCCAGTTTCTTAAAAATTCTAAGTTGACTTATTAGCCAATATGAACCACTGTGGTGAACATGACGATCGGGAGGAAGGTATGATACAGACAATGAAAAACAAAGATTTGTATGCAATATTCTTCAAGCAGTTTGACTACATGATCAAGATTTATCAGCAAGCATATAAAGAAATTATATAGTGTTTTGTTCAATAGATGATTTCCAAGAATTTGAGTACACAGAAGCTTTTTTTTTTTTGATACTGCAATAGTGTATGTTCTCAGACTCCTTTTTAAATATAAGATCTATTTTATATGAGATTATAGGAGTATATAAGGGCTGTGCCCTTTCTCCAGCAGTGATTTCCATATTAGAAGTTACGCATAAGATTTACAATAATACTTTACATTTCTGTAAAGAGATATTGAAATGAAGTTTTTGGTATATACAGATGATCTTTTTCTTGCAGTTACAAATTCAAACATGTTATATCCTATTTTCATCTGGCAGTAAGAATTAAAAATATAACAGGCTATGTAATAAATTTTAGCAAGACTAAGATATTGTTACTGATCCCATGAGAATGTGTTATCCTAAAGAATCATGAGATTAATACTCTTAGAATATTTTGTGCTGGATGTATTCTTCAAAAATGCCATATTCTTTGCCTCTCCATTCATGCATACATAACACAAAGGTGATGCAACAGTTAAAACATGTAATTTGGAGAATGTATCTCTTATTAGAAGAACCAGCTTATTTTATTATGTTGGCTTCCTTCTGGGTATTCTTTACTGATTTTGTTCTTTATTTCACTGATTTTGGATGGTTGTCTATAATTAGGTAATTCTGAACATTTTTTGCTGTAGTGAGTCATCACATATTCCAGTCTACATCGTAGCGACATCTAAGGAGAAGGGTAATTTTTGCTTAAAATCACACAGAGCTCTACGTTTTTCCTAAACGTTGAATTAGATATGATAAATGGTTTCTGAAGAAAACATCTTCTATAAAGGTTTTATAGTCATTCAAGCTTTTCGACTATCATAATTCCTTTATCAAGAATTACTATGTTATTGATATTAGGTACAATGTACAAAAATAATATTTACATTGCTTTTGTAATGAGTAAGTTAGAAACAAATGAAACACTCTTCTTGTCACAAAGGTTCTCCCAGAATATTAGAACATTTTAGCTGTCAATTTTAAAACACTGGCAACACATACTGAATCTTTAAGACCATGGGCTTATTTGTCATTTAGTAATATGGAAGAACAACTAGAATAATTGACAACAAATATTGTTTTAATTCTAGCACCAATGGTGTTGTGTGCTTTGTGACTTGTTTATCCTTCACAGCTTTTTATACAGAGAAAATGGAACATGCTCTGAACAAAAGAATTTATGAACCTATGTTCTCTAGTAAGATAAAAGATGCCTTGCTCGACAGGTATGAACATGCATCACCATTAAGGAATGTTTGTTTTTTTTATTGTTGCAAAGGTATTATTTACAGGAAAAGGATGGAAATTGTGAAGCCTTACTTGAAAAGAAAGAGTTGTACTGGCAGATGTTACTAGAGCACTTCTACCATAATAATTAGAGGAGTTATTCCTTTAGCAATGAACAGCATTTCTAAGCACAGTTGTTACAGCCATGCCAGATCTTACTAAGTCCACTGATATACAGACATAAGCACATTCCTGGGAGGGTCTATATTATATCACCGACCACTTAAAAAAGCGAATGGTGATTAATCGACCCTATGTAAGTGAAAGCTTACAATCTCAATCTGTCAGAACAACGATTTTTTTCCTAGGGAAAAAAAATCGCTGTTCCAAAACACATACACACAATACAAGCACACCAAACAAACTGCAATCCCCACACATACACCTAAAATCTTACACCTAACCCTACACTAAACTATACACGCACCACTAGCAATCCACTTACCTTAACCCAAACCCTAACCCTAAGTTCCGTCACTATCGCACACTCACCTCACCCGCTCCCTAACCCTAACTCACCTAACCCACCCTAACCCTCACGTCCACACAATCGCACACTTACCTGAACCCGACCCATAACTTTCTACCACAGCACTGGAAATACCAAAGCAACAGAAATGGACATCCAAATTCTTTCCCTAGGAAAAAAATTTGGGTTTCTGTTGCTTCGATATTTTAGGCTTTCGCTGCATAGGGTTCGATATTAGAACATTCGAAGATTTGAAACCTCAATGTTCTAATATAGACCCTCCTGGGAGGCTATGCAGGTTTCCTGGAACTTAAATGTTTTGACTGGCTGCTATTTTTCTTTTATGCAGTGTTTGAGATGGTGAGGTGAGATTCAGTCTTGATTGGGCATATAGTCTTGCTATAGTCCCTTTGATGCAAATGAGTACCTTCTTAGGAATAAATTCAGACATAATGTGAAATGTGTAAATTTACTAATGATTTACAGCTGGTTCTATTGCATGTCATCTTCAGTGAAGCTGCCATAGGAGCCATGCACAATAATTCTGCTTTTTCAAAGGCCATGGACATAGAAGGCTCAGGTACTAAGCTCACTAGTCTTAAATAAAAGGATTAAAAAAACATGTTATGAGCTTGGTAGACAGTATCCCAAGTACCAGGGAAGGAAGATAGGGAGTGGTGTGAGTGACAGGGTTGATGTGAAGCAAATCTAGTTATTTTATTATATGTGAGTTTCAGTTTAGACAGGAGATTAGATTGTAGGTGTTTGAGGATTGAGGCACCATAAAATAGGATGGGAAGTAGGAAAGCTTGTGCAAGAAAGAGTTTAGATTGATTTGTGAGATTGTTTTGTGCCTGTAGAGCAGGGCCAGTTTTTATTGAGTCTTTTTGATGCACTATTGAATGTGGAGATCTAATTTTAGTTGATCTTCAAATGTGATACCTAGTAGTTTTGTGTGAAGTTCTACCAAGATAGTATTGTTGTGGAGGGAAGTGACACTGAAGGTAGTTTTGTGCTGTTGGAGTGATTTTGCTAAGAAGAGGAGGAGTTTGGTTTTGTTAGGGTTGAGTAGTAGTCTGTTACTTGTTAGCCATGTTTCAACTGAGTGGAATGATTCTTGGGTAAGGGTGAGAAGGTGTGAGATATTATCTAAGCAGGAGATAATTGTAGAGTCATCAGCATATTTTATTGGAGAGGAGTGAGGACAGGGTGTGTAGACATGGTTTGTAATAATATTAAATAGTAGGGGTCCAATAATGGAGCCTTTGGGTCCCCTTGTTGCACTGGGAGGAAGAGGGTAGAGGCTGTGAGCCATTTAACAGACTGTAGTCTGTTGGCGAGGTAGCTAGAGAATCAGCAAAGTGCAGAGTTGGAGAGATTAAGGTTAGTTAGTTTAGACAAAAGTAATTTATGGGAAACAGTGTCAAGAGCCTTAGAGCAGTCAGGTAAAGGGCAGGAGACTAACTTATCCTTGTCACAATATTTCGTGATAGACTTTGTAAAGCATATTAGTGCAGTACATATGCTGTGTTATGGCAAAAGCCATATTTGGGAGGGGTTAGGCAATTATCTTGTAGAAGATGATCAAGGAGTTGCTTATGGATGCACTTTTCAAGTATGTTTTATAGGGGAGACCAAATGACTATAGGTCTGAAATTAGAGGGGTCAGTAGAATTTCTACCTTTGTGTAAGGGTATGACATAGAATTTCTTCCAGATTTCTGGAACTGTGTTTTCTTGGACTGATCTGTTGATTAATATGCAGACAGCATATGCAGTAGAATTTGCAGCAAGTTTAAAGAATAGAGGAGGTAAGTTATCAGTGGATGGAGGGCATATTATAAGTTTATTGAGAAGAGATCTAATGTAAGCAGTAGGGACAGGCTTAAGATAAAAGGAGGTTGTGTGGGTAGAAGAAGGGTGAGAGGTAGTGGAGTAGGTACTATTATCTTTTGTAATTAAATTTTGGATGGAGTCAATGAAGAATGAGTTAAGAAAGGTGGCACTATCTATGGGAGAGCTGTTAGTGCAAGAGTTTAGTATGGAAGTACTGTCTGCATGTAGTATCTTGTTGATTGTATGCCAGAATACGTGGGGGGTGTTAGAGTGAGGGTTATTTACTGGTTTACAGTAGAATTTTGTTTTTTTATGAAGGCCGACCTGTTTTTAGTTAGATTATGGAGTTCCTTATAGCTTTGATGATGAGCAGGGGATTTGGTTTTATTCCAGTTTTTCCAGGCACTATCTCTCTCGTGCATAAGTTTGTGAGTGTATTGTGTTAACAATGGAGCAAAGCTAGATTTATTCTAATTTTCCTGATGAGTGCCAAGGAGTTTAGAGAGTTTGGAAAGTTGCTGTTAAAGTTTAGGGTTGCTTCTTCAAGGGAGAGGTTGTGGAGCAAAGACCAGTTAATTGAGGGAGTAAATGGTTAAAGGTGTCCGGGATAAAATTAGAGAGTTTGTGACAATCTTTGTACTTGTGGATTTGTACAACTGAGGGAGTGTCTTTGGATATAGGTGGGAAGGTGAACGCTTAGGGTGTCATTTAATGTAGTCAGATTGTGGTATAGATTAGGAATGGAGGTGAGGATCCTGTCAAGCATAGTGCCAGTATTAGTATGTTTACTGAAACATGTAGGGGTAGTAATTAGTTGGGAGAATACACAGAGGTTGATGCTGGTATTAGGAGAGTAAACGTTTAGTGCATTTCAGTCAACGTTAACATTGTCCAGGATAATAGTTTCATAGGAAATAGCTTGTGAGATCCAGGAGAGGAATATTTCAAGAGTAGGGCTGTTGTTTCCAGGAGGAATGTAGATGGTAGTGATGGCTATCTTTTTGTGATTCTTCAGTTTACAATTTAATGGAGACCTTCAGCTGGGTGGATGTTAGGTTGAGTGATTGCTAGAGGGTAAATGGAGAGTTGTTCTTTGTACAGTATAGCTACACCACCCCTTTTTTATTAATTCTGTCCTGGTGGATGATATTGTAGCTGGGGGGGGGATTTCACTGTCAGATATGTAGGGTCTTAGCCAGGTTTCAAAGAGGGCGAGGATGTCAGGGGTGTGGAGAAAGATCCTGGAATGTAATGCAGTGACTTTGTTCAGAATACTTTGAATTCTCAGGGATAGTATAGATAGGTTACTAGCAGATGTGGAGGAGTGAGTCCCTATAGGGGTCTTGGGGGGAGATAAGAGTGGGTGAGGAATGGGTAGGCAGAAAGGGACTAGGGTCAGGTCCTACATTAGGATGTATATCACCTGAGAGTAGTAAGTTAAGTGTAAGTAGTTCAAGTGGAGTAGAGCTGTGGTTTAAAAAGGGATCATTTGGCTTTATCTTGGAAGGGAGTGAGGGCAGCTGAACTGTCGTTATTTTGTGTAGGGAGGTGTCATGGAGACTGAAAAGTGAGGGAGCAATTGGGAATGAGTAAGTGGCTGTGAGATTGTTTTGAGGGTAGTTAAATATTGGTACTGGGCATATGTATGTAAGGGTACAATATTAAGAGGTAGAGAGAGAAGAAGAAGCTGGGTAGTAGTGAAAAGAAGTAGCAGGTTGTATTATGATGTAAAGGCAGAAGGAGAGAGAGCTTTGAAGAGTAGGAAACCTAGGTAATAACAAAGAAATTGGAGAATGTGTGGGAGAAAGTTATTGGCAGATTTTGGGGTAGTTAAGTGGCAAGGTGGGAGTGTTGATTATAGTGTGTAGAATTAACGATAATGGAGTATGGGTTAGGCTTTTCCCTGGGGTTTGTTCAATGTATACAGGAAGTTAGTGTTGATAGGGGGGTTAGAAAAGAAGTTGGGAGTTGCTGGAGGGGTGTTAATTTCTATGGAGTATAATAGTGGTGTATGTGGGGGTGGGTAAGGATTGGGGGTAAGGTAGAGGAGTGGATTGAGCCTGAGCATAGTAAGGGCAAACAGAGTGGGATAAGTCGAGCTACCGAGGTTAGATGTCAAGGCTAGAATGTCACAAAAACTATCAGTGAATATCTACACTTCTGAGTTACAGTATAGCTAAATGTTATGTCTAGTGCTTAGAGAGAGAGCAGCGCAAAAAGGTGCAAAGAATGGCAATCTGGGGTAATAGCGTATATAAACTATTAGAGTGGGAATGCTTTTTAAGTTTTTCAATTTGTTTCAGTTTCTTTTTTAGGGGAAAAGATCACTGTGTGAATTGAAAGTTTGTTGGGAAATATCTCAAATTAGTTAATTTTTGAACAGGTTGCTGGTTTGGGATGAAATAACAATAAAATATTATAGGGAGGGGAGGCAGGAGTTTACATTATGGTGTAATGTACTGTGAAACCTAAGATAAGTTATAGTGCAGGTATGTTCAAGTAAAGGACGTACACTATTTTCACTCGGAGAGAATTCAGTAGTTAGAACAGTCCTTTAGCAAGCACACTGATACCACTGCAAACAGACCCCTTGTCGATACTAGGTTTCTTGTTTAGTTGAGGTTGCTTGGGTACCTTTTACAGTTATGACTGTTTTACTATTAGGTATCTAGAAAGAGTTGTGAAGAAAGATGAGATAGAGAATCAGGAAGAGTAGGGGGAATGTAGATAGAGGAGTGATAGAGAGAAATAGATGCTATAATATATGGCTAGTTGCAGGGGATAGACTATGGAAGACACAGTTTCATATGATACAGCAAATTATACAGTTAGAATACAAAATACATCATTATATATATCACATTAAAAGGGAAAAATCATGTTTTTTTAGTTCAGAGTGCTCTTTATGTTTTCTACTAAGTCACAAAAGCAGTCTATATATTTGTTTACTAATAGCAAATGCAAAAATAGTCACTGGCACAACATTAATAGTGCCTGGTTAAAGATAAAATCAATAACCTACTGCAACTATGGAAGCAATTATCTCAGGGAAATCAGAGACTTGTAGTTATCAATATTACTCTAAATAGTAGTAAGATCAGAAAAATGCATTACTTCAGACTGTTCTGTTCAGCACTAATTTAGCAAGTTAGACTAGCACATTTGAAAAGTGAAGTAATAAAAGAGTTTACTTCAAGTTATCACAAATATACATTCATTTACATTGGCAATGATCTTCAGTAGTTAGATACTATTCTTTAAGGGTAGCCATCAGCCTGTAATTAGTAGAAACTAGAGTCTAGAGGTGGAAACATAAATGTGAAGTCCCAAAGAGATGATAACTACTGAAATAAGACGTATGTGGTAGTTCACTATTTTATAGAGCCTAGGGGTGAGTGTATAAGAAGGACTCTATCCTTTAACCCAGATAACAAAAACTCAGCAGCCCAAAATGTCACATCTCAAATCAGTAAGTCAAACTTTAGCTAGTTAATGGATGAACTGTGCTTCTTTGAAAGAGTCACAATTCATTTACAGCAGGAAACAGCCTAAAACTCCATTACAGTACATGGCATTTTCCTACAACAGTATTTATTTTGTTTATTTATCATTTGTTAACCAGGAAAGTTTGACTTGGAACAAAGCAAATTTTCAGCAGAGGCCCGGAGAGAAATGCTCCAGATACATGTCTTTGTAACGTGGGAGGAAACCGGAGCAGCCGGAAGAAACCCACATGAATGCAGGGGGACATACAGACTCCACACAGAAGGCACCCCAGCTGAGAATTGAACTAGAGAACCTCTTGCTGTGAGGTGACAATGCTACCAATGCACCACTGTGCCATCCAAATAGTAATGCAGTCATGCAATAGTAATCCAAATAATACCCAGTAGCAGAGACAAGTTCTTTCTTTGGACAGGAGAGAGCCTAACGCAACTTAAAATACCATTGCTGCTCCTAACTTATCTGTTTAAATATTATGAATATTGTATACTCAACAAATTCTTATTTAACAGAATGTTATAAAAACATTGAGATACAAGGGTCTGTTACAGGTGCTAATGTGCTAGTAGCTTATGAAATACTCACCTGCGTGCTGCTACTTGCTCAAAAAAGCAAGTGTTTAAATGGCCCTTAGCCAGATCTCCTGTGTTTATAGAGTCTCCCCCTCACCCAGCCCTGTACAACTTTAACACTTCCACCCAGTTTCCAATATGAGGCCTCACTCCCTTATCTTAAATCTTCACATTCACCCCTAATCATAAAGTCTTCAATCACTCACTAAACCTAAAATTCAGCCCATTTTAAAATCTAAATTCCCTGATTACTGATATGCGTAAATCTCCCTTCTTCCTTTCTAAATTTAAAACCTAATCAACACTCCGTAAACCTAAAATATCCTTCCTGCTCTCTAAACCTAAAACTGACCTACCATTCCCTAAACCTGAAACACCTTTTCTGCTCCCCAAACCTAAAATTTCTCTCCTACTCCCTAAACCTTTAACTCCTTTCAAACTGCCTAGCCCAAAAAAACTGTCTTGCTCCCTAAGCCTAAAGTCACCCTCCTGGTCTATAAGCCCCAAATCACCCTCCTGCTCCCTCCTCATAGCTGCTTGCCTGAATTCATATTTTAGTTAGAACATGAGTGGCAGACATTCCAAGGTACAACTTGCCAGATTCTTTGGCTTCAAGACAGTGTTGTTCAAGTGCTTGAGACATGAGTGCCTGTAGTGCTCCTGAAACATAATTGTTGGCAATGAACAATTTAGCAAAATAGTAAAAAAAAAGTAAAAATAAAAAACATGATTTAGAAATGAAAAAAAAAAATAAAGGACATTTCTCAAAGAAATGACAAGGTAAATCAGATTGCTTAAATTAAAATGAGCAAAGAGACCTCATGTTTTCAAGTTGTAGGGTTATGACCAACAGCCTGTGTATAGCTAATCCAGAAAAATCTTACATTTTAGTAATGTATCCACAACTTGATTTGGGTAACCCAAGATTTACCCATGACTGGCACACTTTGTTCACAAGGCCAAAGCCCAAGTGATTAAACAAAGCCAGCCATGGTCAACTCTTACATTAGCTGCATATAGGAGTAGATTGTTGCTATTATACAATGACATTATTTAAAGAAAAAATGCCTTTTCTAAATAATGTTATTGTATAAAAGCAAGTCAGTGTCCGTCCCAAATTTTTCAGTTATGTAGGGTCAACATAACATATTATGCATGTATTTAATAAGGGAGTATCAGCAGTTTACAGTATGTCTCAAAGTCTACTATGTGCTTTTTTCAGCACATGGTTTCCTGTAGCTAGTAGCCAAGTTGCTTATTTTTTATTCAGTGTTCTTTCCAAATTTTTCTGTTATGTAGGGCCAACGCAACATATTATGCATGTGTTTAACAAGGGAGTATCAACAATTTACAGTATGTCTCAAAGTCTGCTATGTGCTTTTTTCACTACAAGGTTTCCTGTAGCAAGTAGCCGAGATGCTTATTTATTTTAGCACAACTTCTGGCTCATAAACATTACAGCTGCTGGATTACTTGCATTAAAAGGCTATATCAAGTGTCATACTTACCAGCCCTCAAAGTGCCAAAAAAAAAAAAGAAGTACTCCTGTGGGCTACATATCGTAGTATTGGATCTATACTGGCCATACTAAATATATGTTTTGTGCCCCTGTTCATGGAGCTGTTTCCAGGGATGCTTCTGACATCAAGACTCATTATTTATCATTTACTTTTAGCAGATTATAATTGTTTTGCTGAGATGAGCAGTTTTGTAGTTTATGGGAGGGCAAGCAAGACAAGGAGTTCAATGCAGCAGTGCAGAGACAGATCTCTGTATGTTAATACGGCGATAGCTGTTACACATTTGTTTTCTAATGCTGTACTTCCCCTCCCACCAAAAAAAGCAAAGACATGCTGCTTTCATGTTGAGAAACACTTTTTTTTAAATGCTGAATAGTAACTGAACAGTAATTGTGTAGGTAATTCTTCAAACTGTAATACAGATTTTTGGTATTTCTCCAGTACCACGTTGGTATGAATACATTCCATGACTCATTTCTGTTGCTAATTGTTAACTTACACTGCGTATAATGACTGTAATGCCCAATCAGTGTGCATGTTTTAGAATATTAATTAGTTTCCATTGTGTAATATAGGTTCTAGAGTAGTATTTACTTGTAGCATTATAAGGTAGTTTATCATACCCATTGTTTCAATACATGAAGTGTTTCATATAGTTATGACAATTGACCACTCAAGAATAGAATTTCTGAACATCTGAAGTCTATCTTGAGTAAAGATGATAGGAGAGCCCTATCCAAAAGTGCAAAGGAATTCAATAATTAAAAGAAATGAATTTCTCATTTACAATGAGCAATTTTAGAGAGCAGAAATGATTACTTATTTACATGACTAGAGGATGTTGAGATTATGTGGTAGTTATGTTTTATTTCAGTTTGTAAACCAATAGTAAATGATGTTATACATTTGCATTTTTAAGAAGTAGACAGATAATTAAAAAGTTGGCTGATTTAATTATGACAATAAGTTATATCAAACTAGTTAGTATGTGACAATAAGTTATATCAAACTAGTTAGTATGTGAAACTTTCTTGCACAGGTTGTTTTACATGACAGCAGTGGATAATATTTACACAGTTGTTTGAAACAGTGAATATTACCTAAATAACTTACACTGCATGTAGTAACAAAAGCACTAACTGTTTAATAATATTTTTGCTACTTTGGCTATTTCATTTTGTTTTATTGCATTGATGTTTTACTGCTAATGTGAGATAATATGAGGAATATTTTTAAAAGTAACCCAGATTATACTTATATGCAGATCAGTGGATTATTGATGGCAAGGGGTTGGCAACCGAGAAACCTCTGTTATAAATGTACTTTCCTTTACTGTTCTTGCCAGATGAATGCATACTAAAGTGGGTTATGATCAGATCTCCAATTGTAACTGTGTTATTATGTGTTTGAAACATGGACGCCAAGAAATTCATCTAGAGACAGATGGCCGAGAATTAATTCTTTGTATTCTCACTGAGAACACATATTAGTAAGTTACAATCCATGAGACCTGATAATAACTCTTTATAGTGAATGTCTTACTATGTACTCCATGTACTATTGGTTACAAAAAAATCTGCAGTGTTTTACTACCTTTAAAAGCCAGTAAACACTCTTGTATATATAGTAAGTAAGGAAGAATGTCACGGATGGTTGTTAAATACTCACCTAATTGAAAAAGGTTACTTACAGGCCGATGTCTGTAAACTTATGTTGACATAAAATGATATTCAGGAACTTCCCTTAGCTTAATCCAGACTGGGAGTGTGTAATATTTGTTTCATGCCTTTGAAAGCACTATAACATTCAGGTCTGATACTTCAGACGTTTATGACAGGTTTATTTTTTTTCTAATTTTGGAGTTTAATCGTGATGCTTAATGCACTACATAAAGGACAGAGCCATAACAGAAAGAGACAGTAATGAAGGAAATAGACATTAAAGCTAGACAGTCCATAGTAGTTGAATTGATACAGGGAACTCTGTATTTGGTTGTATTTCTTCATAATGTCATTAATTTGATAATCAGTATATTGAGAATAACTCCAGTTTACTTAAGACTGTCAACACAGGCATTATGCTGAGATGTAACAATAAGGCTAGATAGTGTTTGGATAATGGATGCTATTCAAAAGAGTAAACTTTATTAGTGTATAATAGCAGATGGGTGTTTGGATAATGGATGCTATTCAAAAGAGTAAACTTTATTAGTGTATAATAGCAGATGGGTGTTTGGATAATGGATGCTATTCAAAAGAGTAAACTTTATTAGTGTATAACAGCAGATGGGATTCACTTTGTCAGGTTTTAATCTGAGTAAAGCTTTCTGCAGATTTCTTTTGGTCACGGATTCAATCTCAGTCCTACATAACAAGGCAGTGTTATGTAACTCCTAGACTGCCTCAAAGTATTCACAGTGTAGGGATTACATAGTGAAAAAGACAAAACAACAGATCTCTGAGTGGGACAAAAGGGCTTAGTTTCTGTTTTTTTTCTGGTTCTGAACAAATTCAATTATAAATTTTCTGCTTTGATTTGCCTGTTTATCACTTCTCTGTGTGGTTTAGATCCCCTATTGGTAGTCTTTTGCGTTAAGAACCCAGTGAAATATTAGGCCTTTAATTTTTGCTGTACTTCCTCTGTTTTAAGTAACTAGTGAACCAGTTTTGGTGTGTCACTACATAGCATTGAAATCAAATGGATTATGAGGTGCTCATAACTAATAATATCAGTAACGCTGAACAAATCAGCAAACAAGGAAAACATGACCTCCCTGTTTTTAATTCCTATCTTAGCAAATCATCCTTTCGAAAATGCATGTATATGAAGAATGATAATGGAAAACTATAATGATGAAGGTAGTAGAAACAGAAAAAACAGTCAATAAAGAAATCAACTTCATCACAGAGAAGTAAACAGAACAGAAGCATTACTTTGTTACAGAAGACATCTCAGATATAGTGAATGAGAACACACTCATATTAATTTCTAGCATTATGAAAGTATAAGTAAATTATAAGAAGTAAGTTTACTTTGCCAAAATATGAAGAAACAGAAAAATAAAACGACCAAAATGTATGTAAAGAATATGCCTCAAAGCAACAAAAGAGAAGTAGAAAATAGAAATACTGAGAAAAAAACAACTTGTTTATAAACTATGCAAACACAAAGCAGAAAAGACCATATTGACAGAACATGCACTGCTTTATATGCAGTGGGTTGTTATTGACATGTCAACTGTACTAGAATGGCTATTAGAGCTGCCATTTTCTGATGTACTATCCTGGATGTGTTGTGTCACAGTACATAAAATGGCTGTGGTACCGGGTCTATGTTCAGCTACTGAATTTTAAAAAACACGAACCACGAATTATGAAATGGAAAACAGCAAACTGCAAATGTAGCGAACAACTTTAAAAAAACTTCATTGAATGGCCATAGTTGGCCAACATCGCAAACACAACCAACCAAGGTGGGGGGCTGCAACCCCCACATGACCACTCCCCTAACTATATATACCAACTCTCAGATCACACTACAGTGGGGAATAAGGCAATTATGAAAGGTTTCCCTTCACTTACTTTATGCATTGTATTTCCCGTTTGTTGGCCAACTATTGTCATTCGATGAAGTTTTTTCAAAGTTTTCAGTGTTCGCTACATTTGCAGTTTGCTGTTTTCCATTTGATAATTTGCAGTTCACATTTTTTAAAATTCAGTACCTACTGTCTAAACAAATATTTGTTATACTGACATAGGTGTCACATGGTACTATACATTAGTTAAATGTACACAAGTGAGCATGCTTTGTGTTGGTACTGACTTGTCATCTGTACCACTGTGATCATTGTTTTCTCTGTTTGCTGTAGAGTCCTATGTACATTGTGCCACCAGTACATATGATGTCTGTCATTTCTACTATCCTAACAAATATTACTTATATTGAAACTGGTGCCACTTGACGCCACATGTTGGCAGAATGTGCGCAGGTAAGCATGCTCTGGGTTGGTATTATTCTAACAACAATAGCATTGTGATAATTTTGTCTGGCTTTGTCTGTTGTGATGTCCTGTTCATGCCTTCACCTGTATACAGGCACCTGTGCTGTTCAGCATGATGTTCTCGGCCATGTTGTCAGATGGCTTCTGCAATGACGAAGAAACCAACATTAAGATCAGATACAGGACTGATGGCAGGCTCTTCAACCTGTGGAGGCTACAGGCCAAGACCAAGGTTGAAGAGGATTTTCTGCATGATTTTCTGTTCACAGATGACTGCACACTCAACGCTGCTATAGAGGCCTAGATGCAGCAGAGCATGAACCGCTTTTTCAATGCCTGCAGAAACTTTGGCCTCATAATCAGTGCCAAGAAGTCTGAGGTTTTGCATCAGCCCACACAGCAGAAGATGTATGCAGAACCAACTATCATGGCTGAAGGTGAGATCCTGAAGGCTGTTGACAAGTTTACATATCTTGGCAGCACACTCTCCAGATTTGTGAACACTGAGGATGAGGTAGCCACACGCATCGGCAAGGCAAGCTCCGCATTTGGACAGCTGCAGGAGTCAGTCTGGGAGAGGAGAGGCATGAAACTGTCCACAAGGCTGAAGGTGTACAAGTCAGTCGTATTGCCTACACTACTGTATGCCTGTGAGACATGGACTGTGTACAGGCATCATATTAAAAAGATGAATTGCTTTCATATGAACTGCTTAAGAAGGCTGTTGAAAATTATTTGGCAGGACAAAGTTCCAGACACAGTTGCTCTCTCTCAATCTGGACTGCCAAGTATCTGCACCCTGCTGAGGACAGCCCAAGTCAGGTGGGCAGGCCACCTTTGTACATATGCCAGACACACACCTCCCCATGAGAATTTTCTATGGTAAACTCGAGGGAGGCAAATGCACACAAGGTGGGGAGAAAAAGCACTTCAAGGACACTCTGAAAGTCCCTCGAAAGAGCTTTGGCATTGATCTGGACTCCTGGGAAATCTTTGCATAAGACTGTCCTGCCTGGCGAAGCTGTATCAGCAAAGACACTACTTCCTATGAGCAGAGCAGGACTGCAGAGGCACAGAGGAAGCGTGAGCTGCATAAATCCATAGCCAACCCTTAGCTAACTCAACAGACCACTTGTGCCCAACATCTGGCAGAGCTTTCCGAGCTCACATCAGACTGATCAGCCACAGCCAGCCACACCATACCCAGTTAACCTCCTCAATGTGATGTCCTTGGTCATCGTTGACAATGACGGACGAACAACAACAACAATACCTTCACCCTATACACAAGATGACTGCTGAGCTTACTGTCTTACAAGATATGTGGTTTATTGACAGTGGTCTTTCCCCATACCACAGGTTTACAAAACATGCCTAGATCAGCATATTCTGAAATAGCAATGACATAGCGGATGTCCCCCTCTTGACATAATATATGTCTATATGTCTGAGCTGCTGATGCATTACTTGTGCAATATTGGGCATCAGTGCCTATGACTCTGCTGGGAGAACTTAACATGTAATTGTGTCTTGCACTAGTATTGTCAAGATGCCTCTACCACAGTGATCATCAAATTTCTGTTAGTGCAGTGTATATGTGTATCACATCATGGCATAGACATTTATACAAAATGTTGCTTTATCAGAAATACACTGGCTAGAATGAGAATCAGCACCTCTAACTCAGAGTTCCTGCTTCTCTCCCATAAAATAATAGATTACTACATGCAGGTGAGGGGCAAAAAGATACATCAGATGACAAGAGTTTAAATATCTTGGAGTCTTTTTCAGAAGTGATGGTAGAGTGGACTGTGGTATTGATCAGTGCAAGACTTCAGTAGTAATGGTAGCATAGGTATTGTATTTGACTGTGGTGGATAAGTGAAAAATAAGTCTAAGGACAAGCCTATGGGGTCATTATCTTTAAGCAGAAACAGCAACACCATGAGTTTGTGGACACAAGATGTGTTGTAGAACTGATGTTCCTTTGTAGGTTAGTTGGGCCCATTTTATATGTAAGGATCCTGATGTATAGCTACTACTTCTTTCAGCTGAATAAATCATAAAGACTCTTCCTAGGCATCTCACAAGGGAGGTGTACCAGCCACACCCCAGCTAAAGAAGGCCCCAAGTGTGATAATGACATAAAACATATACTTTGCACTCCCAGCTCATGCTTCTTCAAAATAATGAATTCTGTTTTTTTTATGAACTCATGTATCATTGCTTGCTACTGTTTTTTGTTTCGTTAATGTCACCTTTCTTCATCTATAATTTATATTAATTGTTTTCATAAAGCTCTGTTATTCAGTCTGTATTTAATTATCAGTGCTAGCGATTTATAAACAGAGTAGCAAAGTCAGTAAGTGTAATTAGGCATTTAATTGATTTGTTAGAAAACTATGAAGGTACAGCAGGAAAATATCTGAGCTGTTCTAATTAAATCCGTTTCAAATTAATAAATATTTTAAGGGCAGTATGATACAGCAAATTTTAATGGTACAACAAATAAGTCGCATAGTGGTTTCTTCTGAGAAAACAGTATAATTTCTTCATTGAATTCCTTGTCTTGCTTTAACACTCACACTTAAGTATAGTTTTGGACTTGCTCTACAGACAAGGAATACAATTTATGCAAACTTTAAACTGTTCTGATAATGGCAAGGTAAACATTTTTCTCAAAATATAGTAACATATATCTTTTGCCTCACTCAGTCTAAAGATATCCCAGGCCCAGCTGACTCATATGCTTTTCTGCACAGCCTGGCATAAATTCATTAAAGCAATTTTTTTGTAGGGAGAATGTCATGTTAGTAACCACATCTAATTATTTAAGCATGGTGAGGAGAAGAAGTTGCCTATAGTCTATCGTGCAAGGATGCCGAATATTTTCTGTATGTGCTTAATGTCCTCACCTTTCTAGAGTCTGGGCCACAGCTTCCAATGCCTGCTGTGTTGACCTTTTATGGAGTTAAGCATGTGTTTACTCATGCATATATCCATACAGTCTCCTGTTGCATCATACTAGACTAGAACTTCCTCTATGCTTTTAGTACAGTATTTTCCTTCAACCTTCATCTGAGGTGGTGAGTCACTGTCAGTGTCAGGCACTGGCTCCTACTTTATGAAAAGGCTCCTATCAGTCTTGACTGCTTTTCTCAGGCCAGTGTCAGTGTTACAGCTTTTCATGATTCACTTTTCTTTACAGTGGAGACAGACACACGCTTCCAGGACAGCAACAGACTGCTGACCATTTTTATTACTCAGTGACAGAAAAATTTTGGAAATATTTCACACAGCACATATAAATGTGAGCACCATATAGTGTTAAGAAACGGACAGCCATTTAACTACAAAAAGATCACATATGAACAATAGTGGATGAAAGCTGTTTAGGAATATAAAAGATTAATTCATATTATTACAGAATTTTCAACATATATAACTAATTTTGTTCAATCAAGGAAAAGATATTTAATCATTAAATATTTGCTATATAAATAAATACATGCAAAATACTCAAAAGACCTACTAGAAAATGGATGGACTCCAAATGATGTTCCAGGCTAAGAAAAATAACCAATACTGGGCAACAGTGGTTTGAACTCGTTTAGAATAATGATGACTGTGAAGGATCTAATTTTTGTAATGATGTTAACCAATGCTAATGCTACCCATACAAAACAAAGCCGTGGCAATCATCTTCTGTATTGTCTCTTGAAAGATCTATGAATCAATACTGGTTTAAGCAATCTGCATTATAATATTAGAAAATGTATTCCTCAGATCAGAAAGCACTCAGTGGCCTACTGGGAAAGAGCAGAGCAATCTGTAAAATAAGTCCAGTATATATGTAAAACAATTGGTAAAAACATTTTGGATGTAATTTCTGATGCAACTGGCCATGGAAAGCATATGTGGAGATCAAGGGTGGCTAAAGAGTACATTTATTCTTTGTAGCACTCAGAAACATTGTAGCTTTATCAGGCTATATCACGTCTACAGCTGTCTACAGTGATTCCTCTAACAACAGGTACATATCTTGCTTACAGAGATGGCTGCTAATCTAAAAACAATATTGTTAATAGTTTTAGAGGAGACCACTGGAAATGATGTGTATATTTATTAGCTGCACAAAATGGAATTTTCTGTCTACGCCTTTGTTGGAGATGTAAAAATGTCTGGGGAGTGAGACATGAGACAAAGTGCATAGCAAGAAAAAAAAACATTGTTTACATTTTATACTGTACTTCTAACTCCATAAGTAGAATATTTCACTCACAGTTGTGACAGAACTGTGAACTACTGGAATATGTGAGCAGCATTTAGTAATTCATTACTGTATATTTTCTTAACACAATGTTACTGGTAAATTCCTGCTTAGTCTAGTGTCTTAGACTGTGGTAGAATTGCATTTGTGAGAATGTTGTAAAATCTGCTCCAGGATTGGTGCTTCAGTGGTTTTACAGCTGTTTATATATTTTTTTGCTGCTAGACTCATATCTGCTTTTCATTTACCTGCTTAAAGTTACATTCCAGTGTCTTTCTATTCTCCTGTTCTTTGTATCTGCCCCACCACCAATTGATACATTAAGCTAAACTTTATGAAATTCTCACCTATCTGGGGTCACTGTCCTGCAGGCCAGAGTCATAGCACTAGAGCTCCAGTATTGGCAGCTGCCCATAAGGATGACATAAGCTGTCAGTTTGACACTATTACCAACAAAGGCAATGCCTAGCTTTGAGACAGTAGCATTTGAGTGCTTGGGACTTGGGCACTTTTAGCAGCACAAATAATTATTATATGGACTTTTCTTGAAATTTCAAATGGTAAGAGTAGTACATACTGAATTTTCTATCATCGTAATTTTAATACATTTTTCTGAGGTCATTATTTCAGGTTACTTTCTAATGTTTATTTATATATTTGTTGATTGATCTATGATAAAGTGTAATGTGGGAATTGTCCTGCTGTAGTCTGTTGAAGACCTTCTTTGAAAACTAAAACTCTCTCTCTTCTTCCAAAATTGTGTTAGTAAAATTATGTTGTTATTCATAAATCATGAGGTGATTATAAAAGCATTACTATAAACTATTTAAGAGGCTAATTGTATATTTCATAATCTTTTAAGTGTTAAGAAAGCATTTGAAGCTGAATTAATCTATCATGCAAGCACACAGCAATTTAATTTTCCCTCTGTGCTCTTGTATATTTATCATGCACATTATTACTATTATTTATTTTTTTACCTCTATTGTATTCATGCTTTATTTCTCCCTTGTATTTCAGCCCTGTTCCAATCATCTCATGGAGGAAGGTAAATGGTAATATTCCAAACAGAGCAAGGTTAAGGAAATCGCAGGCAGTCCTTGAAATAACTAACCTCCAGTTGGATGATGCCGGAACCTATGAATGTAAAGCAGAGAATCTGCGTGGCAGGAATGTTTTCCGTGGACAGCTGCAAGTGTACTGTAAGTTTTGTGATTTTTTTTTTTGTAAGAAATACTTACGTATAGACAATTTGAAATTCATCAACTTTGAATTAATGTTAAGCAGACATTAACGGAGTGCCTCACGCAAGCAGCATGACATTCCTCTTAGAACCATACAAAGCCTAGGAAAATAATCATTACTGCTAACATATCAATCCACTGCTATAAAACAAATGTTTACTGTTTGGTACACTAAGTCGTACTATGCAATGACTTGAAAAACTAATAGCAATATCATTTATACTTTTTTTATATATGGATGTATTTTTAAGCTGAATTATGTTATTTTTTTGCAATAACGCTTTATGAGAATAATTTCTGATGACTTCTAAGCAGCTACTTGCATATTATACTGTGACAGCATACCTGTATAATGTCTTATTATCAAATGAGTGAATACAAAATCGCCCAATTCCAAAAGACTTGCTCTCAGTGTAAGTGACCACTTACACAGAGAGCAGGTCTTTTGAAATCTGTCCCAGAATGTAATCCTGTTTGTAGATAGGCCTTAAACTGAATTAAGTCACTTACACTGAGAACAAGTCTTTCAGAATTAAAGTAAACTTACACTGAGCGCAACTCTTTTGGAATATAGCCCAAAGTATTACACAGAGTATTTATCGGTGAGTGTTTGAATTATATCAGGATATCAGACTGGGCTATATTCATGAAAGTATAGACTAAACATTCAGAATAAAGGATAACATAATCACTTGTATAAGAACTTTTTAATAAATTAAATTCTTCTATAAGTCAAATTGTTGTTCTCAGTTTGTTTCTGTGTATTTCATATTAAAAAATGGAAGTAATCCATTAACAGCAATATGGGCACATTTTAAAAACTTTTGTTCATAAGGAAATGCTTGCTCTTTTCATTTCTTACTTCTCACTTACCTAACTCAATCAATGAACATAAGTTACTTCTACAATACAAAATGCACATTCTTTCTTATTTGAAGTTACGTTCCCTTTATAGAGAAGTTTCAGTTATATGTATATAGAAATATCTATCTATCTATCTATATATATATATATATATATATATATATATATATATATATATAGATATAGATATATAATGTATAAATATGTTTATGCACACACACACACACATATATATATATATATATATATATACTGCTAGGATATGCACTACTGAGTATCACAGTATAAAGATGTTCCCTATCTGTCAGGATCAAAAACTTCCTGGACTGATGTGAGAATACTCCCATGTTGCAAAGTCTGAAGCATTCTACATGACTTATTTCTACATCCTCTCCTAACTCTTGCTTTCTCTTAGTATGCACGTCACATTTACATCAGCCTGCTGTGCATTTCTCTTCACTTTCCATCATCCTTGGTAACTCCTTAGTTACACTGGATACACTTCTAAACACCCCAAGGCATTGAGCAGAACCAGAGCCAAATTTAGGTGACCTAGGCATATGCCTGTGGTACTCTGGCTGGGGGGAGGGGTGCTGCCTTGGAGGCTTCCACATTAAAATATCAAATCATTCTTCTTTAACTCCACAGCAGCATCTTCTTCTTTAAGAAAATGTGCACACACACACACACACACACACACACACACACACACACACACACACACACACACACTCTGCATCCATGCATGTGTATGGATGCCAACAAGGCTGTAAACACATTGTACACTTCCTGGAGTGTGAAAGAGACATATGCAGAATAAAAACTAGCCAGTGTGTGGATATAAGATGCCCTAGTTTAGGGGATCAGGTTAGTCATTAACTTAATTAGGTTCAAACCCTGTAACTTGGTTACAGGAGACAAGAGCATGAATCCTTTACACCAACTACCAGACTCTGAAGGAATTGTGAGTTTCAGTGCATTTCAAGGAATTATGAATTTCAGTACATTTTTAAAGAATTGTGAATTTCTGTGTATTTTCAGGGTATTTTGAGTTTTAAGGGAAGAGCAGTTCACTATTGCTCATACTAAGTCTATTTTCAATGTTCAACTTTTTTGTTTAACAAACAGCAGTTAGTGTTTGTGCTACAGAAACTGAAAGCAGTGTTAACAGCACATCTGGTAGCATGCTTGCCTTTTGTGCAGACGGGTGTGTTTTGCTCCCACTCCATGTAGATGGATTGCTGATACTATGATGCATTTTAAGGGGGGAAAACAGTGGTGCTGCACTCCTGAATGGGTCTTTCTTTGGATGACATACAAAGTATATATGTACTTGTTGGCAGTTTGCCAGCCTTTCCCTATTGCAATATTACCAGGTTAGGAACTTTTTCTATGTAACAGAAGCAATTAAATATTCAAGGGAAGCAGGCACTGAATTTGTAGATGAAATAATGAAATGTAAAGTTGTTTGCTAGTAGCAACCTCTTCATTAGTTATAAATCTCTTTAATGTGGAATTATTCTGATAACTTTTAGTTCTGCAGAGACTGTGCATATTGACTGATATTGGTAGATTGTAATGACAGAAGTTTAAGCAGACTTTCATGGTTGAAATCTTCTGAAATGGGCAGTTTTGTCATTATTGGTTCATGCATTTTAAGTGTTCAAAACTACACATTTAAAACACATTCTAACAAGTTGTGCTGTATTATGCAAGGAATGCAATTTAATACTATCAGGAAGGTGAATCAAAGAACACATGCAAGTATGCATACACCAACAAATGTGTAAAAGGAGCTTATAGTTTGGAAACAGCCCAAAAGATAAACTTAATCTGGTACTGGCCAGCTGCATTTTCCTTGAATGTGAGTTTCAAAGCAATTTCAATCAATCTGAGTTTCAAAGGAAGAGAAGTTTACTCTTTATACTATCTCTTTTCATTGTGAGACTGTATTGTTTGTTTAGCAAATGGCTAACATTGCTTGTGCTATAAAATTTGAAATAAAAATTTGAAATTAAATCCTGATATCTGCAATCATTGCAGAAGTAAATAAGAAAATAGTGTGAGCACAGGCAGGTTTGAACAGTGTTTATGGTAACTGCGGAGAAATAGACAAGTAATGGAATGGCAGTGGGAGAGGTTGCTGTGTGTGTGTGTGTGTGTGTGTGTGTGTGTGTGTGTGTGTGTGTGTGTGTGTGTGTGTGTATATATATATATATATATATATATATATGTGTGTGTGTGTGTGTGTGTCTGTATATATATATATATATATATATATATATATATATATATATATATGTGTGTGTGTGTGGGGGATCCATTACCATACCTAGGGGTCCATTTGACCATGATGTGGCTCCGCATTGAGAGACCGACAACTGGTTTATTAGTCTCAGAATAAAAAAGAAGTATTACTCATGTACATTCTAATCCAGCACACTACCCTATCTTGTCTGAATTGTCTGGTATCAGCCAAACAAGCATAAATTCTATTCAGATACCTATTGTCAAGACTGTATTTCTTTCATAGCAAATTACATTTTTTTTTTTAAATTTCACTCAGTTTACTTGATGGTAACAGGAAATACCTAGCCTGATAATTTTAGGTGCATTTAACACTGTATTTCCTTTCTATCCCAATTTTACTTCTTGGTGGTTTTTCCATCTGTGTCATGTCCTGTTGAATCCCACTTGGGATTCTATCATTTCTATCTATTCCTGTAGTTAACTGCAGTCTATAACCTTGTCTGTTGGAAGGTACTTTCTGACATCCTGGGAGATGTTATTCCATACAACCTACTGTTGTACAATAATACCTTACCATCCAACTTAACACCAGTAGCATATCCACCCTGCCACCATCTCTCTTATGGTCACTTGATGGAAAGCCTCTAGCTTGTCTAGCCTCCGGTCATCTTCATTCTGCTGTTTCTCTTAAATCATTCTGCTGATGCATGCCTAGATTGCTTCCATTAGCCTGGTGTATTTTCCTTTTATTGCCTATAGAACTGTCTACAGTATTCAAAGTGTGGTCTGACAAGGACCCTGTAGAGTAAAACTATAGCTTTTTTGCTTTTGGAGTCTTTCCTCTGAGAATATACCTGAGATTCTGTTTGGTGGTCAAATCAGGTATAATCATGTCAGCAAAATCCTCTACCTACTCAGTAGCCATCAGTTCCACCCCCACCCCCTCGCTAATACTTCACATCAGGTTGTTGCTGTCTAAGCATACTATTTAGTTTTTTGCTTGTAAGGAGCTTTATCTGCCTTATTTCTGTATACTTGCTTAGCTTTTCAATATTTTTCCATTAAATTTCTTCACCAGTCACTCCTGCAACTTCATTTGTGTCAACAGCAATGACATGGCTCTTGTTCTTCTCTTGGATACATCTGAGACAAGCAAAGTGACTAGAACAAGAACTAGGGTGAATGCGTGTAAAAGTCTACTAATCACTTTACTAAGTCCTGACTTTGACCCTGTCACCACAACCCCATATAACTTATGAGTCATCCATGCAGCTATCCATTTCTTCATTGAGTCATCCATGCAGCTATCCATTTCTTCATTGAGTCATCCATGCAGCTATCCATTTCTTCATTGAGTCATCCATGCAGCTATCCATTTCTTCATTGAGTCATCCATGCAGCTATCCATTTCTTCATTGAGTCATCCATGCAGCTATCCATTTCTTCATTGAGTCATCCATGCAGCTATCCATTTCTTTATTCATTGTCCAGTCCCTGACCCTTTCAGTTATCCTACCTGTCAAAGACTTTGCTGAAGTTCAAGCAGGCCATGTCTACTACTGTTTAGCTGTCAAGTTCACTTGCAAACAAACAAGCAAACACACAAAAAAACAAAGGAAATTGGCAGGTAAAATGAATCCAGATTGGCTGTATTTTTTTTTTCTTTTGACAGAGATAGTTTTGCCTAGAGATAAGATATACTTTTGCCTAGAGAAAAGAACAAATCAGAGACTACTACACATAAAAAATACATTTTTATTTAACATTGCTGTTAAAAGAAATATTGTGAGATAAGCAGGTATTAGGTTTGCCTGGCCCTTCTTCTAATTCAAACATATTTCTACATAAGGCTTTTGACTGAAATGAGGGGGCATGTTTTGAACAGGGTTCACCGTCATGCATTACCTAGGAACATTTTTGAACACATAGTTCAAGACAGGTGTGAAAGTATGACCCTACTTTCAACAGGGATACACATTAACCAAGTGGTATTAACATACAGTATGATGAAGACAAAGTACCTGGGCCAGGTGCTGTTAACTCAAAATATAATGGTGAAGAAAAGACTGTATATGTATTTTCATTTAACACACTATTGATAGAGCACAAATTAAAGAAATCAGATCCAGTTTGAACATTTTCCCTCAAGTTCAGATATTATGAATTGAAAAGTAAAGTCTCTGTTTTACACACAAAACCAGGGTAAAGTAAAAAAAAAAATTAGCGCAATCTAAATACCACTAACTAACATCAATAGGAAATTAATTTGTCACTGTCTGTCAGCTTTTATTTTGAATTTTTGAATTGCCATAGTTTCTGTTTTAACAGGACTGACATGTATGATTCTAATTCAACATTTGTTGGGTTCTTTTGCCATCTGTTCTTCTTATGTCTCTGAATTGCATTACCTACCATGAAGTGCAGATCTGAGCTTCTCAACATAAGTAACTGATATAACCATATAATTTAAACACAACCATCCATCTCACTTCAGTCACTCTTACACACACACACACACACACACACACACACACACACACACACACACACACACACACACACACACAAGTACACATTCAAACACATACACATAAACACACACACACACACGCACACACACACACACACACACACACACACACACACACACACACACACACACACACACACACACACACACACACACACACATACACACACTCCACAGCCCCCTTTCCTGTTAATGTCCTCAAAATCTCCTTTCCTTGCCCTTAGCCATCACAGAAGATTTACAACCCATGTCATATCTGGGTCACCTCTGTCTAGTATTTCCTCTCACCCCACGCCTGGTCCATGTGACAGTTAAGAGGTTTGTAGATCCTGAGATCATTTTCCTACTGCCTCCCTTGAATAAGGATAATGAAACTGCTGGCTTCCTATTATCTGGCACTTTTGCACTTATCAATGATATTCTGCACTACTCTGTGAATGACTGCACTACTCAATGATCATCTGCACTACTCAGTGAACATCTGCACTAAATGATCTTCTGCACTGCTCAGAGAACATCTGCACTACTCAATGATCTTCTGTACTGCTCAGTGAATGTCTGCACTACTCAATGATCTACTGCACTACTTTGATCTTCTGCACTACTCAGTGAGCTTCTGCATTACTTGATCTTCTGCACTACTCAGTGAAATGTCTGGAATACTCTATAATATAAACTTCTGCACTACTCTATGATCTTCTGCACTACTCAGTGATCTTCTGTACTAGTCAGTGAATGTCTGCTCTACTCAGTGAAACACATTAACCAAGTGGTATTAACATACAATATGATGAAGACAAAGTACCTGGGCCAGGTGCTGTTAACTCAAAATATAATGATGAAGAAAAGTCTCAGTGAGCTTCTGCATTACTTGATCCTCTACACTACTCAGTGAATGTCTGCACTACTCTATAAACTTCTGCACTACTCTATGATCTTCTGCACTACTCTATGATCTTCTGCACTACTCAGTGATCTTCTGTACTAGTCAGTGAACGTCTGCACTACTCAGTGATCTTCTGTACTAGTCAGTGAACATCTGCACTATGCAATGAAAGTCTGAACTACTCAATGAACTTCTGCACTACTCAATGAATACTAGTCAATGAATGTCTGCACTACTCAGTGAACGTCTGCACTACTCAAAGATCTTCTGAGCTACTCAATGAATGTCTGAACAACTCAAAAAATGTCTGCACTTGTCAGTGAATGACTGTACAAAACAATGATCTGTATTACTCAGTGAACATCTGTAATACTCAATGAACTGCTGCACTACTTAGTGAACATCTGCACTACTCAGTGATCGTCTGCCGTACAAAGTGAACTTCTGCACTACCCAATGATCTTCTATGGTAGTCAATGAACTTCTGCAATACTCATTGGTCTAAAGGCATATATTACTAATCTGTTTCCACATCATTTTACATCTGATGTATCTTTGCTGTGAACCATTCTTACAGTATTAGTGATGTAGGTACCAAGTAAAGTATTAATTAACAATTCAGATGATTTGAGACTGTCCGCTTACTTTAGTTCTAATGTAGATACATGTGTAAGTAATTTAGTTATTTAGTTAACAGGGTAGTATATTTATATTGGTTCACCTATGAAGCCTTGAATTGCAAGTTACCAAGGAGCCAGAATACCAAGCATAAATGCCCAAAATACCAAAGAGTGAAATCTCTAACTGTAAGCCATGCATGGTACAAGCCCCAACATACTGCAAACTTAAATATACAAACTCTATGTTGTTACAAAGACAAAGAAGGCAAAAATCTCCCAAAACAAAAAAATCAGTGCAAGGTCACACTTAGAACTTCAAACCCCTACTTGGAGAAAATCAAACAAATGCAGTAAAATAGGAGAAAGTTAGACTTGTTTACTCGCAAAAGGTAGCCATTCCCTTTCTTCTGAGTAATGGAGTCCCTTAAGATGACTATAAGAAGTAATGGGAGGTGTGTACCCATTTCCATGCCCACACAAGTGAATATATGCTCTACTCACACAGTGTTGTATTCAAAATAGGATCTATATTATGTTATCGAAAATCCGTATCATCGAACACTAAAAGACCGACACGTATAGCTTGAACTATGGTAACGGCAAATGTACAAAACCACGAAATGTGAAATGTCGAAGTGTCATGGTTGGCCCGTCTGCGGTATAGCTCTGTAAGATAAGTGTGCGATAGTTACGGACCTTAGCGTTAGGGTGCGGGTTAAGGTAAATGCATAGATAGGTAATGTATGTAAGGTTTAGTGTAGTGTTAGAAGTAGGGTTTTAACTGTATGTGTGTGGATTATTTGTTTTGTTTGGGTATATGTCTGTAGGGTAAGTGTGCAATAGTTATGGACCTTAGGGTTAGGGTGCGGGTTAAGGTAAGTGCATAGATAGTAATGTATGTAAGGTTTAGTGTAGGGTTAGAAGTAGGGTTTGGTTTGTGTATGTATGTGTTTTATTTATTATGTTTGGGTATGTAGTATGTGGTGTGTGGTGGTGTTGGCCGACTATGACGGTTCGAGATTTGAAAATTCGCGGTTTAGGGTGTTCGGCATATTTGCGGTTCGGGCTATGTGTGTCGGTGTTGTGGTGTTCAAAGATACAGGTTTTCGATAACATAATATAGACCCTCAAAATATACCTGCTTTGATTGTCTGAGTGTAATTTTATACATTTACACATTTTTAGAAGAACCACACTCTTACCATTTATATAACAATCAGAATAGTGGTTGTAAGCCTCCAAGAGAATAACGCATATGTTTCCAAAGTTAAATTCTTCTGTCTGAATTTACAACACTTTGTTAAACACAAAAGAAAACTACAGGCACAATACAAAAATGCACTTCTTACTTTTTCTTTTAAACATATTTAGTGCATATGTAAAAATGCATCAAGAAATAGTGTTGTAGATCTAATTTGATGGATGAGCTCACCTTCACGTATGCACAGCAGGTAAAATAAACGTCTGACAGCAGAATAATTCTAGAATGCATGCATTGATACTAGATATATGGATGATAAAAAAGCAATTGAAACACTGCAAAAGAGAATTTATGTTAGTGCAGAAGCAATTTGCAGAGAAGATGAGAGAGACCATAATTGCAATAAATCATATTGTATTATTAGCTGATTATACATTTGTAGCTAGACAAGTGCTGACATCTGTAAGGCAAGCACATCATACAGAATGAATGTTGCCATTTGCATTTTAAATTAAATGTATCTTTATATCTCTGAGCTTTGAATATTATAAATACAATTCATCAACTACTTCATCTTTCATCATGCATTCCCTGAAAAAACAGTGCATTTAAACCTCATCATAACACTGCCCAATGAAATGTAATACAGCACAAATAATATTTGTGGCTTATTTCTAAAATGCACATTGCATATTTTACAGATAGTCACAATCAGTATCTTCTTACATTACCAACAGCACTGTACCTTTGCTACTTTGAGCATAATTGTGAATATAAGTATATAAATTCTAAAGCAATTTCTATACAAACTGCAATCAGTTTTATCAGATAGTATCTGAAAATGAATAACTATTACTGTAGTGCCATATGTCATTGGTCCTTGTTTAAAGTCATATTTATTACATTTGTATATGGATACAGAGCCTGGACATGATGTAAATGTTTTACCTCATCTCATTGTATATTTTTTTATATTATGCCTACCACAGGAACAAATCTAGGCTGACTCTTGATTAACAGTATGTATTATTAAAGTATATAAGTGGCTATGATAACTGTATTAGAAATGTTAGGCATGATGGCATTAATGGTGAGGGAGGTCCATGAGCAAGAACATTCATTTGCAATCAGGAATATAGCTGCCTTACTTTTCTTTACAAAAAAATCATTATATACATATCAGTTTATTGTAATTCATTACTCATGCATGCATGCTAATAACATTGGCTTATAACCTGACATAGGTGGTTCAGGAAAGGAAGTGAAAACAACCTGCATCCTGCTAACCAGAATTCAAATGTTACATGTTACCTGCATAGTCTTGATGACAAGAACTTCCGTGTACAGAATCATATGTGCTCTTTTAATGCAGCCTTAATGACAAAGAAGAAAAGAGGTGATTGTCAGATGTATATATATATATATATATATATATATATATATATATATATATATATATATAAAATATGTGCTTTTCAAGACAGTTTTCACAACACTGCAACATTTAAGACATCCTACAGTAAACATCATAACCCAGATATCTGAACAATATTCTGTCAATCACATTTGATTAAAGATTAACAAGTATCTCTGAACCATCATCTTTGCATTTAAGACTAAAGCAGTATTTTCACTGTGAAACCCTTACTTTGCATCTCACTGCACACAGTGACTTTGATCCTGCTGTTTAAGAGACCATTGCACCTTGTCATCTGGTAGATTGTCATGTCTAGTGCTTCCCAGTATTGGCATTCTTGAATTTCTCTGTCATGGTATTGATTCTGGGTCTGGTTTAGAGATCCAAACATTGAAATGCTATTCAGTTTCCAGATGGTATTACCAACCCTGATGCTTCCATCAGACTGAGGAGCTAGCACTGCTGGTCTGCTCCTGTCACACTTTGACTCTTCTGTTATGAATAAGTTGGGCATATTTTGAACTTCTTGTTAATTTTTCTGCACCTCTGTTATTTTGTAAGTTCTATTCTTCACTCTAGGTGTTATTTCTAGATTGTGTTCTCTTAGCTTAGTTCTCACAGGTATTTCTTTGAATACTCCATTATTTCTTAACAAAAATTCTCTCATCTACTGCTTTTGTAGTTTTGATAAGCAATCTTCTAACTCTACTAGACAGGGATTGCTTTGTTTCTCCTACTTCATCCTGCTTCCTTCTTTGGCTTAATATATTAATGTGGTAAATGTGTTCTGCCTTTCTCTTGTCCAGCTGTCTGTCTTTATACTTTACTGTATTTACTCATTTCATCACCTCAAAGGTAACTGCCATTTTTCTAGAAAGTAGTTTTGCATCCATCTGTCCATCCATCCATGTTTATAAGCCACAGCAACTAAGTCTGTGGCTTCCTCATCCATATTAAGAGCAAATGTAGATTTCCCCAACACAGACACACAGACACACACACACACACACACACACACACACACACACACACACACACACACACACACACACACACACACACACACACACACACACACACACACACACACACACACTGATCCCACGCCTGTGGATAATTTAGAAGTCATCAATCCATCTACCACAAATCATTGAGATGTGGGAGGAAACTGGAACATCCAGAGGGAATCCACTTGAACACAGAAGGAGTATATGCAAACTCCATAAATAGGTTCCAGAGCTGCAAATCAAACTGGTGAACCTCTTACTGAGAGATAACAATGCTGCTTTAGAGGCTAAAGTTAGTACATGATCACCTGGATAAAGCATACAAGTTGAAGATTTTTATTAGAACGCAGTACTGCATTTTGTGGGCACTCTGTGTGTGGTCCCTTACTATTGGCAACACTAGCTTTAATCTATCTTGCAAACAAAGTGCAATATCACACGTCTAGAGTTTGCCTTTTCCTCTTCCAAAATTTCCATAGCAATGTCAAACATCCCTCTTGGATGCCTGCTGTACAATCTATAAATGGGGTTTAGAGAGATGAAGCTTATTATAACACCTTTCTGATTGAAAGCAGTAAGCAGTGTAAATACACGTTTTCCACTGCTAGATGAATGACATTCCATAGCATAGATGTCACTGTTTTACTTGATGTCCTGACTAATCCTTCAGTCTTGTAGATGGTAAATTGATGTCTTCAAAAAATGAATATAAATCATTGACTTAATTTGTACAATAATGTTATCATGAAAGGATTTCTATGGTTATTAAGTATCCCTTTAGAGATAGCCACTTTGACGGGTCAATCCCATAGGCCTTAGCTTTAACTAAGTGTAGAGGCACTGTTTCTGGCATTCTGGTAGCATTGTCCATTCTGGCTAGTATATACTCATAATCAGTGCAGGATTTTATAAATTGCCTTATGACTGCATAGCAATACATGCAAATGTCAACCCTATGCTTGGCTTTAATATCAAGGGACTTTTATATCCAAGATGGGAGCAATTTTCTGACACTCTGGACAAAAAGTTGAAGTGTTGTCTATCCCATTCATTATGCCTGTTCAGTAAAATCTGGCTAATGCTTTTGCCTAAGTTTTATCAATCCCCTTGAAACCTTGTAACACATGACTATGGCCTAGCATTATTGCTAGAGGTTTATAAATGCACTGCAGCATTTTTTCTCTTTCTTTACTTATTTCACATAAGAAGTTTTTGTTTAACTCAAAATAGGAGAATTTTCTTCACTATCATCATATACAACCTCACTTACGTTCTTTCTTAATGTAATTAAATATCACAGTTTCATTGCACATTTTAAAAGCTGATGAGACTTATGTGAGAGTCTGTTAACTCAAGATTGCATTCTTCAGTATTTTGCTTTGAGGTAAAAGGTGTAACTTATTCCCTTAAAAAATGGTACCACAGCTTCTGTTTCATTCCCTGCAAAAGGCACTTTCAAACAAAAATCAGTTTTGGCTTTACTTTTGACTCACCTCAAGTGTTCTCTATTCTTTTTTTCATGTCACCTCCTAATATATTTTGAGTGGGCGTCACTTTCTTACTTTCTTTTCCTGCTCTAATGCCTCCTTACTACAAATGGTATGTCAAAATAAATTTTATTGTCGGTTAACTTTTTGTTTTTGGTCTGCAGATTCCTGTTGCTTAGAATCTAGCTTCATTTGCATTTTCTACTCTACCGGAACTAGGATAAGACCTCTGTTTATCTCGCTTTCTGCAGTTGCTTTGGTCTGAGGATCCTAACTCAACTATCTTTTCTTTGCTATGCTTGTCTCAGTTTTTGAGATAATGTTTCTTATAAGTCTTTGTCTTTTGCTGAATTTTACTTCAGCATTTTCTATCATTTCTTCTTCAGTTCCCATGTTGACATGTCTTACAGTTTGGGTTTTTTGTAGCTCTATCCTTAGGGTCATATTTGGATAACAGACGCAATCCTTTCTACTTTTTAAATACAGCCAAGTTTTTTTTTCTTATTTTGTAGTTTCTCTAACTAATTCCTTCTCCTAGTTTTTATTCTGATTCTATATTGGTACAACTTCTTGGCTGATCCCTGATCCTATACTGAATGTGTGAATTAGCTTTACACACTATATCTACAGATTCTTTCTGCTTTAAAACAGGAAAAGTAGTTCCTTAATATTCTGTCATGGTCTAAATGAAGTGTTATGTCCACAAGATTCTACAGTTTTCCCAAAATTGTCTATATTTCTACATGTGAAGTTGATACTGTTTTCTGTTAAATTGAATACATATTGTCACAACTTGTTTGATTGTTAATGATCAATCAAGTAGTGGCAATATGTATTCCTTGAGGAAAAGCTTGAAAAAAAATATATACTTCTGGAGTTTGTTTGAGCTCAAAACCTCCTTCTTTCTAAAAATACGGAAATTTTATGAGCTTAATTATGACACAATTACAAAGGGCTCACCCCATGTTCCAATTTATATTTCTATTGCACTACTTTATCTAAAACCTGCTTTGCACCTATTTTGCATACTCACTGGCAGTATTTATTGTCTTCATTACCTATATTACAGAACTCATCAATATGACCAAATAATCCACATTTAAAGTAAAGTACCACATTATTTGTTGATTTTTATGACAAAAGAACATATATTACTTACTACCATATATTACGTATGCCTTAGAAGCATATGATTAATTTTAAGCATTGTATCATTAACTAATAAGCATTCTTCTAAAATTACAAGCTTATGAGAGGTCCCTGGGACCCCAATACTGTACCCATTTTTTTGTTTTACTAGGCAAAGCACTTTTAACTGCATGATGCTAGCATTTTTAATTTTTTGCTTTGTTGCTGGTATAAAAGTCAATTTAGAGCTTTAAAATCTGCATTAAGTTGTGAATCAGTGATTTTATCCATCTAACCACATAAAAGTCCAGTCATTAAATGTTATTTCTTGTATCACAGGGATTATGCTAGGCCTGACTAATAGACCTTTCTTAAGTTCATTTCACTTCTTGTAGTCATTCACTCATGCCCAGAGCCAATGCTTATCCTTTCAGCTAATAAGAATGGATTTTTGTCCAGTTTCCCTGGCTCCAAGTTTCACTGGTGGCATAGCAATGAAGTATCACTAAGATTATGTGTCGTAATAATAAAATTACCAGGAATAGTTTAGATATTATTTTTTGAATTTAGCAGCATTACCCATGTTGACTTTGCTTTATAATTTAAAGTATTGTTTTTCCTTTTACTTTGGGGTAAAATCATTTGCCTCAAAGCGTGCCTTTATTCTACTTTTATGTAACTCATGTAACTGAATGATTTGTACTTATTCCTAACCTGCTTTCTTTTGACAATGTTTTAGGAGCATGTAGGTTATTAATGGTTTCTGGACTTTGTCAGATTAAACACCACCTTCATTTCATGCCTGTTTTAATACTACAGTGAACACAGTGCAACTATAGCACCGTATTTCATGACTGATGCCTTCCTCTTAAAGCAGATGATTACCTTCTTGTAAGTGGTCTCTGCACTGATTCTGTGAAGGCAGTCAGAATGCTGAATGGTAATCTCCTAAGTATAAAATTAGCCAACAATATGTCTATTTAGTGCTAGATTAGGAAGTCGAGTAACTACTGTTGACCATGCCTGCTTTCCTATTAGCAAACTACTAGCTAGGATTTCTCACATACTAGCAGAGGACTCATAATGTTGAGTTGCTTTTTCATAATGATCTATCATGTGTGTACTTCACTGTACTGCAGCATTATGTGCCAGGAATCTGGTTGTTTTAACATCTGCAAATTGATTACATTAAGTAATAAATGCAGTTTGGGAACTAAGATCCTTCAAATAAATACAGTGAGAGCTAACTTTTTAACTGAAAAAAAACTTCTTCTTAATAGCCTTCCTGGTCATCTAATATAAACGATTAATATAGTTGGGTTCATGTTCAGTTTAAGTAGATAATGAAAAACATTCTTCCTCTCCAATTTGAGAAGGTTAGCTTGTCACTAAAATTCTCTCCATCAAAACTGGGATCATGATTGCTAAAAATGATACTCTATTTCCTAAAGTGAATTATGCTTTATTCCTTATTACTGTGGCCCTGGAGGAAATTCAGTGGATCAACAAATTAATGCCAGTAAAACATGTTATTTATTTACTTTTCTTGGGCTATAGGAACATCATCTTAGGATCATAGAATCATACGGTCTTACCAGTTTAACTTACTGATGGCTTGATAGATTGACTTGACTGATTTTATTTTATTTTATTTATTAACGGATTATATCCAAGTAGTTA
>NC_056735.1:917283989-917348989 GCF_019279795.1 Protopterus annectens
TATATATATATATATATATATATATATATATATATATATATATGTATACAGCTGTTAAGAAATGGCTTAGGCTCTTTGTTTTACTAGTTACAAACTCCATTAATCCTTACATTATCTGAAAAAGCCAAAAATGTAATGATATGTAAGGTAATAGATTCTGATGTTTAAAGAGGAACTAAGCCATTTAATGTTATGCTCGTGGAGGTGTATACTTAACTTTTTTCAAAGATAAATTATTAACATGCTCAATAAATGACCATTTTGATGTAATAACAATATATAACTCCTTCAAAACAATGCTAATGCCATATAACCTCAGTTTTCTTATAAAAGCAGTTTATTAACATTAATTATTTTTTACATATTACAAAGCAATTTAGTGATTTCATGTGTTTCAGCAATATAACCTTTTGCTTGGAATGTAACAGCTTTAACTGTTTCATTAAGTACTTTGTTCTAAGTGATGCATTAAATGTGACAGTAAAACTAAATGTGCATTGTAGCACTTCTGAAGGCATCCTATAACATAATTATTCCCTATTATAATAGATGCTGTTTTAAAGACTATTAATTGACGATCATGCTTTAGCACATTGAAAGCGTAGCAGATTATTATATTCAAATTTCAGTATGATGAGAAAGAAAGAAAGAGAGAGAGAGAGATTTGCAAGCCATTTTAAGCAAAGAATGTTGTCTCCATAATATTTTGCAAGCACACAATCTAGTTATACAGATATTTTTTATAACATATTGTTTGATCAGCATATTAATTATTACTGCTGTCCATATGCTGCATTACCAGTGAATATAAAACAGACAATAGATATGCCATTGCAAATCTCAGATGTTAGTTTAATCCCAACGTTTTGTCCCTTAGCTCATCAGATATTCTGCAAGCTGAATTTATGGTAAAAAATTAAGATTTCTGTTTCTATTTCAAATACCATAAGCTGTGAAAGAAAGTGCATTTTTTTTCATCAGAGAGATGAAATAAATTAACACGTGAAGCATTTGTAAACAATGTGAACATTTCTTCTGTAACAATTTACATTGTACACTAGAGTTGAGTCAGATGACAAATAATACTCTTGAGACCACTTTATTGCAACAAATTGTTTAAAATAACAGTGCCCAACCACCAATTAAGAACCTGAAAATTGCATAGTTATAACATGCAGTGACTACATCAGACAGTTAGCATTACCAGACCTTTTCCAGCTACCAGATAGAATCCGGGTGTTTAACCTCAAGCCTCGTCAGACATGATGTAACCAGGAACCCAAGAGTTAACTCTAAGCCTATCTATAAATTGCCTAAATCAAAACTCATAGGTAATCCTGACCTCTTAGTCCATCAAGAGGCTGCTGACAGCTAATGGGAGAAGACAAGGGGGGTAAACCTTTCCCCCACCGCCAAGCCTCTAAGGTACACAGGCCTTAAAATAAGAAATCACTTAAGACTACTTAACTAAATTAAAATAATCATGAACTGCAGAAGTCAGCTGTAAGTTAAATAAGTCAAGGCCTAGCTCCTTCAAGTGGATTCCCTCAGTATCATAAAAAGTCTTTGTATTCTCCAGATTATTGTACTCAATAACATAATAAACAAAATGCATAGCTGCTCTAGTCACACAATGGTTGTTGAAGAACCTGGATGGCACCTCTCCAGTGTAAATGTGAAAGGATGGTCACTCAAAAAAAAAGCACCATATCCAAATGAAGAAAGCACAGTCTGTGCAAGCCAGTGAGAATTCTGGCCAGTAAAATTTTCTTTGGAACAATAATAAACTAATTTCCACATATACTATGTGTATGATCAAAGCCATTGATAAAGCTGCATTCAAAGATAAATGGCACCAGGTGTCCTGTAAGTGCAACTAAGACAACTCTGGAAGGTCATATTAGGATTCCAGAAAAACATGGATCTGGAAGGCTGGCAGGATGCTTGCCAAGCCTCTCCTTGAACAAAAGAATGTCTCAGAATCCAAAGTAACTTTTCCCCCTAAAAAGTAAATCATTTTACTGCTTAATATACACAGGACAGGCATTGGGTCACCACTTCCCTGTTGTCTTTAGAATGCTCCTTGTTTGCTAGGTCAGAGGTCAACCTTATTAGAGGAGTAGCCTTGGGAGGAAATGCCTAGACACGAAAGGGCCTTTTTAAATGTACAATTGACTTTCTCGACAGAAATAGGATGGCCAGACTTATTACTGAAAATGGGACTGGATGGATTAATTTTGGATGTTACCCTGTGCAGAGAGGAGGTTCAATGAAACAGGACAGATAACAGTGGAGCTGCATTTGACCAGATGGATTTCTTGTCCTTTCCAGCCTGTCTTTTATTTCTTAACCATAATAAAATTTGGAATTTACCACTATGTCCCCCGAAATGCAAGGAATCAAGTACTTCACTGGACTGAAAGTGCCAGCATACAGCCAAGTAAATAGGGTGGCCCAGAGGATGAAAGAGTAAAAATTGTTGTTCAGAAGATACATGCCATTAATGATACACCTGAGGTGGTGCACAATGAGTTTTCTGAAATCCTGAATGGAGCCCCTGAAAACTTCTCAAACCTTCAGGGCCCTGACAGTCATCCATTGACCAGAAAAAAACATGGAAACTCAAGAAACAGGCCAACCAGCCCAGAGATGCTAGGTGCATCTAAATTGTGCTAGGAGTGTCATTCAACAAGCATCTATGATATATGAAATGCAGCAATAAAGGGAGATTCCAATGACTGAGGGGGTGTGGCAAATGCATGCAAGTGGGAGGAATAAGACCCGTTTGTGTTTGGAGACCAAGAACTGAAGAAAAGTGCCATAATTATTCTTTGGCAATGAGCCAGACGTCTGGAGGAATGGAGGCATTGATGGTAGCTCCATCTAGATCCAGCTGTTGAAATCTTGTTGTTAATTTGACAGTTAGGACTAAAGCTCTGACTTCTTAATGTACAACTTCCTGTGGTATGGATAAATGGTTTGAGTCTTTCATTCATCATTTGTGTTGGGGGTCGGCATAATGCATATGGTGTTTGCCTTGCAGTCACAATATACAGGGTTTTATTCTCACCATTGGGAAGCATGACTAGGTTTAAAAAGGCCTCTAGGGTTGTTGGCATAGTAATGACCTATGAACCTAAACCTGGAAGTGGCAAAGGTTGTTAGCTATGTGATTATCTTTTCCTAGAACACAGTGGCTAGGAAAGCACAAACTGATCTGTAAACTTACATGAACTAGCAACTTGAACTCACTTAAACTTAGATGACCTCTTGTCAATGGCCTGTAGCCCTGAAAGTTTGTCAGAGTAGAATGACACTCTCCTGTTAGTTAAATGTTCTTTTCAAATGAACCTGGTTACACAAATGGGAAAGACCTCTAAAATGGTGATGTCTGATTTCCTGTCTTCATCTGAGAAGGCAGGCCATTTTGTTGTAAACCTTCTCCCTTGGAAGTTACTGTCCATGCCTATACCCACTGCTATGTCGCAAAAAGCTGAAGCTCAACAGAGGAAACCCACGACTTTGACAAAACATGACCCCAATGAAGTTGACCAAGAAGGTGTTCCACAGATGAAGTTCTTCTTTGATCCTGCTGGTGATCCTCACCTAATGACGCTTAATTTTTCCACCTTTCAGTGGATTAGATAGTGATTTGAGAAAAGTCCTGCCCAGGCAAAAGGCTCAGCATTCAAAGTTAAATAGCCCTTGAAACTGCATGATGTCCCTAATATCGACTTCCAAGATCCCAACTTCTTAAGAATAGATGTTCAACGTTAAAGAAGATTCTCAGTAGGAAGCCTGAAGGAGGAAGCCAGAACAATAATAAGTAACTCTAAGGATGTGATGCTCTGCATGGTGCCCTCCATGTTTTCTTCAGCCAAAGGAATTTCCAATGTGTTTTAGAGATCAATGAAAGTATTCATGCCCTCCATTGCCCCTGTTCTCCCTTCACTTATTATTAAGTAATCATCTAGGTAATGGACATAGATTTCAAGTGCAACCTTTCGCTGCCAACAGCATTGCAGGGCAGATTTGAAGGTTTCAAAAGCTGCACAAGCCATGGAGCAGCCAATTGCATGGTTGTGTTGAAAAAGAAATGGTCACCAAAATGGAATATTACCTAGGGTGATGGGAAGGAGGAAGAAAGCAGCCTGGATATCTAATTTGCACAGCTAAAGGTCCAAGAACTCCCTAATTGCCTGTGCAGCCTGGTCTAAAGATGTAGGTTGAACTCTGGATTTTTGTTTGTCAGTAAAATCATTGACTGATATGCCAGCTGGGTGTGAGAGATAGTGGGTCAATTGATACTCCCTGGCTTTTTTCTTCAGGGCTAGGACTATGGGGGAATATCTTAAATTTGGTCCATGTAAGGTGATTGAAATGGCTGATGAGCCTACCTGCTAGGGCTTGTTTCTCTAAAAGTTTCAATGCTTCAAATTTTTGCTTTACATGGAAGAGAAATTCTTAAGATACCTTGAAATCCAAAGAACCTAGGAACCCAATGAAAAACCTGAAGAAAAACTTTTGATCAGAAATTAGCTTGCTTTCCTATCGGGTGATATGACAGGAATACCATAATCCAATATACTGTGATTGGGCAACTGTGATAGCATGTAGACATATCTGAACCCATGAAAGACTACCTCTTTGACTAGGAAAAAGATGTCTCCCTCTAGAAGGGTCTTCCTGTCTCTTGCTGAAGGTGTTATTACCAAGGAGTAGATGGAGGATCGGATGAGTAAATATCTAGATGTGTGGTCTCCTTTTCCACAAGAGGAGCAGAAGTGGGAGAACATACATGTGGGCCAGAAACATTTACTCTTTTTAAAGATCCAGCATTTTCAATTATCCAGTGGAGGGTCATTGTGCCTAGAGTGAGATTTGTCCAGCATGAAGCCGAGCCAGATACTGGCATTTGGATTATCCCATTTGAGGGTTTTGTCTGTGGCTTGCAGTTTCCTGAACCTCTGGACATACCATGACCATGCCCCTCCTCCAGAAGTCTGGTGAGCTTCTCTAATGGAGCAAAAACAAGCCAACAATAGCAGGGCAGGGCTAGGGTCCTTCTCTATTATGATGGCTATGTAAACCACAAAACCCAAAACCCAGTTGTCACAGTTCCTGGTTACTGATGTGGTCGAGGCTTTCTTACTAAGAGAGGTGAGTGCTGCAACGAAGTCTTTAGATTTAATGTTGCTAACCTCAATAATCTCTGAATGCCTTCCACATCATTTTAGTCAAAGACTTCAGTGAAATCTCCCTATATAGCTTTCCCTTTAGTATTCACAAGGACGTGAACGGTAATGTGAGACCACGACAGGATGTATCCAGGAGAGAAATTCATAGCTAAGAGAGCTAGGAACTGAGCTTCATTAAGGTCTGGATCCTTAAGTCTGTAATCAACAGCTGGAGGGGGGAACTGATGTCTGTGATGAACCTAATGAGGGAACTTGATTCAAATCGAGAAGCTGGAACCCTTGGGAGGGACCTGTGTAAGTGGCTGGTGAGACACCAAAACTCCTCTCTAAAACTAGTTCAAAACTCCTTTCCCTACCTTTATCATTCAAGGAGTGTAAAAATTCAGACAAGTACTTCTCAGGTCCTTACCCTTTAACATCAGAGGTGAACCCTTTCCCTCAAACATCCTCATTACCTTCTGATTCTGGGATTGCTTCTGGAACTCTGACAGAGGCATCATGGGAGTATTGGGCCTCCTTCTGGATCCTATGCCTTGCTTTTGGCTGTGTCTGGATCAATCAAGTCCATAGTCTTCTTTCGCTACCTTCGTTTCAGTCTTGATTGAATGCCACATCTTAGTCTGAAAAGAGCCTTGGGTTTCATGGGTTTGACATCCCCACGTGTCCTTCAGCACTTGTATGGGAGGAATTCATAGAATCAAATAAGAGACAGAGATGCATAATTAACTAATGAGATTATTTAGATAGCTTTTGATAAATCCACTAGCTAATTCAATGCCTATGATTCTCACAAAAATGGGGGGCCTCTCCCACCACTTTAAGGGGGGCTAAGAAATACTAGTATTCACCTTTGAAAGTCCTCTGAATGCTACACCATAGGAAATCCTTAACTAAATATAGTTACACCTGTAAATATAATGTGACATCCTACTAACTAGCTTGTTTCCATGGGTGTATTTCTTCCCACCTTAATTATTTATTATTTATTCCCTTATTATTTTTTATACATATGTATAACAACCCACTGATGTTTCAGTTAAATGGTTAGAAAAACTAATGGGTCTCCATTGCAAATCCATTAAATTCCATTAGTATTTGTATAAAACCTATTTCATGCCCATAAATCTTTGATGGTAAAGATGTAAAATGCAGGTAAGCTACTGCCACTGAACTCCTGATGTAAAGGTTCAGCTCATTACAAGGGACATTACTCATTTTAAGTCTAAGAATGCCCATGTTTCATTTTGTACCTCGTAAGAGTCTGTCATAAATTCATTGTTAAAATTCTGTTAAGAGATAGCTAAGTAAAACTACACTGAATCATATTAATTCCTTTAATCAGCTTTTATTAAGCATAAAGTAGCATATGCAATCATACTGGGAACTTACTGTTTGAAGTTGTCAGCAAGCCACAGGTAAGTGTTCTACATTCTGTGCTTTTGTTCCACATTACAAGAGGAAGTGTTCCACACTAGAAGGTTGAGAACTATGCCTCTGCTTTTAGAGATTGCAGAGGAATCCTCTTGGTTGCACTGAAGCTGCAGGCATTCCAGAACATTCAATTTGTGCTTCAATAGTATCTGAAATGAGCATCCAACAGTTAAACAAGAGGAAACTCGAGCTCCACATTGAGGAAATTCATACCATGTCCACTGTACTCTCACTAAGGTCAAGCACTTGGTGCCATAAAGTCTAAACATGAAGCCTGTTTTCCTCATTACAATTATATTACTTTAGTGACATTGTCCTTGGCTAGTGTTGTTAGATACTGCAGGCAGGGAGCAGATAGTTTACCTTTATGATACAATCAGTTCATCCACACAGGTGTTTAGTCAGACTGTACTCCAATAATTAGACCTTGTAACTATCACATTAACAATGCATCCCTAAAAATTGATCTTGTAGTTAGGGATCTGGAAGGCCATGTCAACACTGAACTGTCCTTTGATCACCATGTATCCAATGCTGTAAGAAAACCCTTTATCATTGCACAGCTTGTATCAAAATGTATAGCATCCAGGTCCAGGAAACTAATTATTCCACTGTACCTAGCACTTATTAGGCTGATCATTGAGTATATTGCACCCTATCTATATGTGCCTATCCAAACATTTGTCACAACTGAAATGACAGTGACACTTGGTCACAAAAAAAAAAAAATCAAGAGCCACAGTCTTATAAAGAATTGAATTTATCATTCTGTTACATAACTTCTTCCCCACTTTCCTTATATAATCCTCATTAAGACCTTCTTAACATATGACTACACTCTACTATCTGCAGAAATGCACAAACTGTTCTGTCTAATCACACAGGTTCTTAAAGAGTTGTAAGAAAATCTTTCAGTCTTTAGCATCCTTTTTCATAGTAGATCCACCCCCACATTTTATTTGTCTTGTATACCACATTTTTTAACATCACACCTGGTGACACAATGGTGGCATTAACACCAGTCCTAGCAATGTTCCTTTACAATGACTCAAGGAGGCACCTTCACTAATGAGTACCCGTCCTAGGAGATACTGTGATCAAGTTTAGTGTCTTCCATACATTTGTATTAAAACTGAGCTGTCAGTTTCTGTATAACTGGTCTGTCCTTTTTGATACCTTTCCAGGTTTGTCATTCCACCTTTAACAACTGTTACAATTTTGGTGCCATTCTCTAAGATAATGACACCTTTTTGGACCCATTATAATGTTTGGGAAAACATGATGAAGAGAATCAGTCACCAACATCAAATACTGCGCCACATCATGTGACACTCTTCTATTCTTTGTCTGCTTCTCTTGGCTGCTTACAGTGTATCCCCTTCCAGTCACTTTTGCACCTAGTTTGTTAGATGTTTACACTTTCTCAACTCTTATACTCTGTACAGTTGACTTTTATGTGGTACAGAGCCACATATCTTGCTGTTGTTGAGGTTGGCTCTGCCATCTGAGCTGCCTTTGTCCAGCTACATGGTAATCTAGTTATAGTACTGAATCAAGATCAAAGAGTTCATATTCTTCAACTTATACCACCAACTTTTTTGTCCTGGTACTTATTTATTTTATTTATTTTACATTTGTTTGCCGGGAAAGTCTGACTGGATATATGTTCATTTTCAGTGGAGGCCCGGGGAGAAAAGCTCCAAAAAGCAGAGTACAAATACATTAGGAACAATAGAAACATTTAGAGATAAGTATAATATGCAGTTTTCAGTAGGGTTACAAACTTAGATAAAACATAGTAGACAACATCAAAATCATGTGGCTTCAGTTTCAGGCAATAATACACACAGTTATGGCCAAGTCCCATTAAGACTTCATACACTTATTAGAGTATATGATTGACATGCTTAGGGAGAGTTTGCAGGAACAGTGGGTGGTGATTAGGCGGGATTTAAGCAGTGACATTGCCAATGCTGTTGGAAGTATAGTTTGAGGCTATTTTTGAACTGGGTTAAGGAGGATTGGTGAGTAAGTTCGGCATGTAGCATATTCCAAGTTTTGCCTACTGAGTTGGCGAATAGAGAGTCCCCAGTCACATTTATGCTCTTAGTTGTTTGTACCAGCAGTTTGCTGTATGGTTTGATGATCTTATTTAGTGCTGGTGTTTTTTTGGGTTGATAAAGTATTTTGTGGGTTATTACAAGTTGGTTATATCGAAGACTGGGCCACTCCAGCCATCCTAGTTGAGTTAGGTTGATACAATGATGGGTCCTAGAAGTAGGACCTGTAGCAAATCTAGCAATATGGTTGTAACAACTAGAAAGTTTGGTAAGGATGGCTTGGTTCAGGTTAGTGAAACGGGGGGAGGCATAGAGGAGGGTAGAAAGTAGGTGGGACCAAGCGATAGTGGTTCTTGCAAAAGGAGTGAGGAAGGTTTTGATCCCGTATAGGGAGCCCAGTTTTTTGTTGACAGATTTGATGGTTTTATTGACATGGATATCATATTTTAGGGCATTATGGACTGTGATGCCGAGGAGTTTTGTGTGAGTATCTGGGGATATGATTGTGCCATTGTTGGAACTTACAGTAAAGAATGGTGAGGAGGATATGCAGGTGGGAGAAAAGATGAGCAGTTTAGTTTTGTTGGGGTTTAATAGAAGCTGATGGTTTGCGAACCATTTTTCTACATCATTGAACGTATTTTGGATTAGGGTCATAAGCTCAGTTGAGGAGGAGGCGGTACATATTAAAGTAGAGTCATCCGCATATTGGGTGCAGGTGGCCTTGGGAGTGATGGTGAGTAGGTCATTGATAAAGACTGAGAAGAGTAGTGGTCCTAGTATGGAGCCTTTGGGGGCTCCTAGAGTAATGGGTACATGCATGGATACAGTATTCTGCCATAAAACTGCTTGTTGTCTATCAGACAGGTAAAATTGGAACCATTTAATAGTGCTACTATTCAGTGACAGTTCCTTCAGGGTACGGAGAAGCAGTTGGTGATTGACCATACCAAAGGCCTTAGAGAGATCTAGGAAGAAAGCAAAGGTAAGTTTGTTATTGTTTTGGTTGATGTTGATAGAGTTAGAGAAGGATAGGAGGGCTGATATGGTGCTGTGGTGTGGCCTACAACCATGCTGAGAGCTGGTCAGTAGTTTATTTTGGGTGAGACAGTGCATCAGTTGGTTGTGGATGCACTTTTCCATAATTTTGGCCAATGGTGATAGTATGGCTATTGGTCAGAAGTTTGAGAGGTCTAAAGAATTTCCTCCTTTATGAAGGGGAATGACATGGGAAACCTTCCAGAGAGAGGGCATAGTGGCTTCAGTCAAGGTGCGGTTTATTATGATCGAGACAGGGTATGCAATGGCATCTGCCCCTTTTTGTAATTATTCTGGTGGGAGGAGATCAGCTGCCATGGTAGTGGGCTTTAGGTTGTTAATTAGATATCGGATGGTGGATGTAGATACAGGTTGGAAGGTGAACGGGAGTGGGGTAGTGGTTATGGAGGAGCTTTGAAAGGAGCTGGTGTGAGGTATTTGGCTAGCTAGTTAATGGATGGTTTTCGTAAAAAAATTGTTAATGATGTTAGCAGTTTCCTCTGGATTTTTAAGGTAGCAAGTTAAGGGAGTAGGGGTGGAGGTTTGGCCAGGGTGAAGCAGTTTGTTTATGCCTGCCCAAAATATTTTTGGTTTGTTCTGGTGTTTTTGCTGTTTTGATAGAAGTTTTTTTTGTCTAACAGTGTGGCTTTCTTGGTATCATTTCTTAGCTGTCGGAATTTAATATGGTCAAGTGGGTCTTTGGAGTTGCGCCATTTGTCCCATGCTTTATTTCTTGCTATGAGTTTTGTTTTTGTTTACTTTAGAGATCCAGGGGGCATTCTTAGTTTTGGCTCTGAGGGTGCGAATAGGAGCGTGGGAATCTAGAATGGAGAGGAATTTAGAATTAAAGTAGGCTACAGTATCATCTAGTGGAAGTTCTTTAAGTATGGCCCAATTGCATGCTCTGAGTTCATTCTGAAAGTCAGTGGAGTTAAAGTTCTTGTTGTTTCTGATAGATTTATATAAAACTTGGTGGTGGTTATCTACTTTATGCTTAATGATGTAAGTGAGTAGGTGGTCACTTATATCATCTGAGAGGGTACCTGTGTTATACAGGTCTGAGTGATTGTTGATAAGAATCTAGTCCAGGATACTGCCTTTGAAGTTGGATTTATTTATTCTGGTGGGTGAGGATATAAGTTGGGTATAACCGTGAAGGTTTTTATGGGTGGTGGGAGATTCAGAGGAACAATTGTTCCAGTCAATATTAACGTCTCCTAACACCATAGTTTCATTGGGGTAGGTGCTGGAAAGCCATTGGAGAAAGTCTTCTAGGGTATTTGCATTGTTGCCTGAGGGGATATAAATGCAGGCAATGAATAATGAAATACTTTTGTTAAGCTGTAACTTGCTAACTAGGGTTTCTGCATTATTGAACAAGGAGTGTTGTTATGGGGCAAGTGTGACATCTATTGTGGTTTTAAGCAGAACTGCTACTCCTCCACCTTTCCTAGTATTACAGTCGAGTCTAAGTATGTTGTACCCTTGTGGAATAACCTCATCATTTTTAGTTCCTGGTTTTAGCCTGGTTTCTGTAAGACATAGCACATCAGGTTGCATAATAGATTGCATAATGTTCACCACCTGCTAACATCAGGCTATCTAGCTGCAGTTTTAATTTAGTCAACAAAGAGTATTAGCATAAACACAAGTAGATATGCTGGGCTGGATATGGTCCCGCCCACCTACCCAACTAACAAATGTGAATTGAAATTAGTAAATAAATCATACTATCTCAATTTACCAGTAATCTGAAGCTACATAGTTCATTTTATATTCTGTCATGCTTGCCACACAGTGCTATATTACAAACCAAGTAAGATAACCATCTTCTAAAACTGTTCGCAAACTACTGGCTACCTTTAGCACAAGCACATTTTAATCCTAAGCATCAGCAGCATTTACTGCCATGCATTATTTTATACCTATGCTATGGAATACACTTGTCAATTATCTGATCACCAAATTCAGCATGAAATATGCCCAGACTGCACTGTTGAGGTCACATTTCTATCCCTTTTTCTGCTGATGGTCACTGGCAAGATGATTTGTGGCTGTTGGGGCATTTTTGCTTATAATATTTTGTAGCAAATGCATTTTCTTCTTTATGCTTCTAGACAATAAGAAGACAGCCTGTACATGCTACTTTTCTGACAGTTTTGTAAGGAAGACAATTGCCTCTGATTATCCTGCTTGCATATCTCATTGGCCCTAACAATACATGCATGGAGGACACTCACAGCACTCCATGTTTCCATTTCAGATTCTATACATCCTTTTGTGTTAGCTCCATTTCAGTCTCAGAAAAATGCTCTGTTGAAGAGAGAAAACTGATAATGAAATACCATGTTCTCATGAATAAGGAAATAAAAGTTGTGCACAGGCCTTCAACTTCATAAATGAACTCATACTCCGACAGCAATTTTCTAGTGTTTGTGTGTGTGTGTGTGTGTGTGTGTGTGTGTGTGTGTGTGTGTGTGTGTGTGTGTGTGTGTGTGTGTGTGTGTTGTGACCCTGAATCAGAAAAGTAATTTCATAATAGGTTTTCTTTAGCTTGCTTGCTCTATTCAGGATTCCAAAAGCAATTTTCAAAAACCTATATTCATACAAAGATAAAAACAGGTTCTCCACTGTTTGAGTAAAAATGTTAAATATCTAGCTAAGAAACATTTCTTGAAGGGTACAAATGAACCTAAATCTCACCCAAAGCATTCCACTTGAGACTCGCAATTACACAGTTTTCTCCAGTGCTCCCCATTCTTGGCAGGTGAAGTAATATTTCCTTCCTGAACATCCCTCTTCATTTATGATGATCTAACTCCAGTTAAGGCACAAATACAGGTTCTCCTCGAATTCCAGTCTTCCAGTACATGGTACAGAAGTGCCACACTGAGACCACATAAATGGCCTCAGAATAACACATTAAATGTATGTGTGTACTTCATATCAGCTAAACACTAATCATTGAGATGAGTTTGCTGAACATGCTGATAATCGAATACTGATAACATTGAATCCCGGAACATCAAAAACAACTCACTGGATATATCTAACAATGCTACCAACTAAAAATGGTACAATAAATCAAATAAAACTTTCCAATTATGGACATTAATAAAGAACTCACCCTACACCACAAGCACAACATCCACTACTAAATCTTCCCATAACTCTACATGTTCATAAAGGAACAGGACTCCAATAAGTAATTAAAACAGTACAATAACTGTATAACACCATTTTTGCAGGAGGGCAAGCTCCCTGCACCCCCCACACCCAAGGAAATTAAATATACCAACTCTGAGATCTCACTACCATAAAGAAAAGGGCATAGTTACGGATATGTTAATAGTGCTGTGACTAACTACATGTCAGTAACCTCTTTTCAATGTTCCGAGATTCGATGTTGTCAGTATTCAATTACCAGCATGTTCAGCAAACTCGTCTTAATGATTAGTGTTTTGATGATGTCAGCTTTTGCTGATTTGAAGTAGATCCACATATATATCACATATGTTAATATACATATATATATATATATATATATATATATCTGTGTGTGTGTGTGTGTGTGTGTGTGTGTGTGTGTGTGTGTGTGTGTGTATGTGTGTGTATTTATGTAATTTGTTTACCTGGAAGTTCCGACTGGGTTGATAGTCCATTTTCAGTGGATGCCCAGAGAGAGAAGCTCCAATACAATAAAAATATAACAGAGATGAAAGTTGACTAATGAATAATTTTAAAGAGATATGTACAGCAATAGGGGTAACAAAAGTTCCATAGGGGACGAATGCAATACAACAATGCTCAATATACATTCCAAATATTATTACACATTGCTGGTACCAAATAGATAGTTTTGACACTTCTTGTAAAAACAGGATTCAGCTGCAGAATAATATTGTAAATACAAAGTAGAAGACAGCAGATATAATTCTAGAACAAGCAAGGTTATGTTACAGTCAATAATTATGCTATTTGAGGAGACGCAATAACTTATAGTAGGATGAAGGGAAGACGTGGAGTGAGAATGAGATCAAGAAAGAGAACGAAAAGTGAAATGAGAGTTAGAGAAGAAGAAAAGAATGACGTGAGAGAAGGAGGGTCAGTGGATCATATGCAAGGCTTAATATACTAAGGTGAAGAAAGGAGCAACAAATAGGGAGTCTGGAGTTAGGAGGAAGTAGGGTGAGGTCAGCCTGTAGTATTACAGGAGCATAGGCAGGTGTTGGCAAAGTGGTCCCTGTGAAGTATCTTAAATCTAGCCTTATTAGAGGTTTTTCTAATGTGATATGGCACTGAATCCTATTTTTTAGATATCTGATTGGAGAAGAGAGGATCTCCAAAGCTATTGTTAGACTTTGCGACTTTTAGTAGAAACTTGTCAGAGGAACTCAGAGTTCTGGAGTGAGAGTATGGTAGAATTAATTTTTTGAGTGCAGGGCAGTCTTTGGCTTGGTAGACTAGGGAGTGGACAGTATTTAATTGGTTCAGGGATAGTAGACTGGGCAATTCAAGTCAATTTTCTATGTGTGGGGCAAAACAGTGATGAGTTCTGGATGGGAGGTGTACAGAATTTGCTATTTTATTATAGCATGTCTCCAATTTGTTTATACCAGTTTTTCTTAGGTTTGTGAAAAGAGGGAGGCATAAAGAAGGGTGGAGAGTAGGTGTGTCCTAGAGATGGTGTGTCAGGTGGGATTAGTACGATATGGTGTGGATCTGTACAGAGTGCCAAGTTTCACATGGACCTCTTTGATGATAAGAGCTAGACATTTGTCAGATTTTAGACACTGGTCTATTGTTACTCTGAGGAGTTTGGTGTGTTCACCAGGTTTAATTCTGGTTTTATTGGAAGAGAATATGGCAAAAGTGGGGAGGTGGTTGTTTGATTTATGATTTGAGTATAGGAATATTTTTGTTTTGTTTGGATTAAGTATGAGTTGTATTCTGTGATATAATTCTCTATATCAGTGAAAGATTTGAGGGTATTTTCTAAGAGTGCTGAGGCTGAGCAGATCAGGGTGGAGTTATCAGTATATTTTACTATGGTGGCTAGATGCTTGGCAGAGCAGAGCTTATTGGTGAAAATGGTGAATAACAGTGGGCCAACTATGGACCCTTGTGGCACCCCCTCTGAGATAGGAAGCATGGTAGGGAGGTCATTTTGCCACTTAACTGCCTGTTATCGATGTGTTCCTAGAGCAGGTTGAGAGAGATTTAAGGAGGCTAATTCTGTGAGTAGGTTTTGTGGGATACCACGTTGAAACCTTTGGACATGTTGAGGAAAATAGAAGATACCAGTTGGTCATTATTTCTGAGCTCTTTGATGGTTTCGGTAAAACTTATTAATGCAGTTGTGGTGCTATGTTTGGGTCTAAAACCATGTTGAGTATTAAAGAGCATGTTATTACTTACTAGGTAGTTTAGGAGTTGTGCATGAATACATTTTTTCAAGGATTTTAGAGAAGTTGATTGAAGAGCCACCTTTGTGTTGATGGATGATGTAGGAAATTCTCCAGAGCTTGTGGATGCATTGTTCAGAGATGGATCTGTTTATTAGTAGAGTGATGGGATAAGCATTGGCACCTGATGCTATCCTGAGGAATTTTTTAAGGAGTAGGTCAGCAGTGAGAGTACTGGGCTTTAGCTTGAGTAGAAGCTTTTTGATATTACTGGTTTGTATTGGCCTGATAGAAAAATAATTTGTATTGGGTGTGGATTTTTACTAGGGATAGTTTTCAATTGATGAAGTGTTGGTTAAATTGAGTAACTATGCTGTCTGATGTAGTGGGAAATGGAGTAGTCAACTGACCAGGATTAACGAGTTGTTTTATGGTTCCTTAAAATTTTGGGGGATTGTTTTGGTGAGTTTGTTGGATCATTGTTTAATAGGCCTTTTTGTCATTTAGGATTTGCTGTTTGGCTCAGTTTCTTAATTGACAGTGGGTGATTAAAGAGGATAGGTTTTTAGTAGTTTGATAGTGAGACCAAGCTCCATCTCTCTCCCCTTGAGGAGTTGCCTGGTCTCTTTGAGTAGCCATGGTAGATGCTTTGTTTTGACACAGATCTTCCTAAGGGGTGCCTGTCTATTTAGAATATCCTGGAAAGTATTGTTGAAGTATTTAGTTGCTGAGTCAAGGTGAAGTTGTTTTAGAGGGGCACAGTTGCAATGTTGTGGAAGAAAGTTAAAGGCTTCAGGGGAGAAATGTCTTTTGTTGTGGATGTGTTTCAATATGGTGTTTTTGTGAGAGTTAGAAGGTTGGGCTGGCAACTCAACACCGTAAAACTCCACTGCCAATCATGAGCAGACAGATGATCCACTGTGGCGACCCCTAACTGGGAAAAGCCGAAAGAAGAAGAAGAAGAAGTCTTGTGTCTTATTAGTTAGGTAGGATGATGGTCACTGAAACTGTCAGGAAGGCAGCCAATACTGTAACCTAGAGAGGACCTGTTTGTTAGTGTCCAGTCACCTTAATTCCATGATTTTAGGTAGCAAAGTGTAGTTTAGGTTAGCAAAGAACACAGTTGAGATGGGGTAGCCTCTTAGAAGGGCAGAAGCTGCACATTAAGAATACTGGTGAGCACCCCAAGCATTGGGACAAACTGCTGCCTACATAAACATTTTGTAGTTTAAAAAAATGTTTATTAAAAAAAAATTCTATATATGTACAACAGATTTCAGGATGGGTCGATTGTATAACTGCTGCTCAATATGTCTTTAACCTGAATGTAATGTTATGTATATATAACTTTGAAAATAATGTTATGTTTTCTAAAGTGTTTTATAATAAGTTAGTACTATATGTGCTAAATGCTGGTATTGATTATGACTGTAATCTGCTTGAAACTAGCATTTACTAAATGTTCAATGTGTATTATTATCTTAGAGCTTTTCTCCCCGGGCCTCTGCTGAAAATGGACATATATCCAGTCGGACTATCCCGGTCAACAAATATAAAATAAATAATGAGCGAACACCAAAGTTTTTTTATGCAATAGCATTGTTTAGTAAAGGAAAAAAAATATTTTCTCAAATGATGTCTTTGTATAAAGGTAGTAACCCACACCAATGTGTGGCTGGTGCTGGATTTATTTGTGGTTGGCTTAGTTTAATTACTTGGATTTCCACCCTTATGTGATACTTCAATAAAGGCATTTAAAAAATGCCAGCTGTGTGTAAATCCATCATTACACACAGTCAGAAGTAGGCTATTGCTAAATTATTAATTACATAATATTTACATCAAATGATGCAATTGCTAATGCTTTAAAACCAAAATATATAGACATTTAACATTTTTTACAATATCTGTCATTAGATGCCTCACATGGAGCATTCAGTACCACTCAAATGCTATATTTATTTATTTATCGACATTTTATTACTGGGAAAGTCCATCTGGGTAGGTACCCATTTTCAGAGGAGGCCTACAGAGAAAAACCCCAAAGAATTACAAAGGCATTTTAAAAACAATAATTTTACAGTTTTCAGAAATAATACAAAAGCATCTAAAGTTTAAATAATGATACCAAACGTGAAAACATTGATGGTTTGATATTTAGAGAAATTTTAACCAGTTTATAGAAAAATTAAGTGCAAGTTTGTATAATACAAACAGGAACTGCAATATGAAGTGAGAGTAAAGGGGTTATAGCATATTTAGAAAGAGATTCAGGGAAAATAAATTGATTCTAGTAAGATGTGTATGAAGAAGGGAGAGTAAGGAGGTGTAAGATATGAAAAGGTACTTGTCCACATTTAAGTATATAGTTTATCCTATGGTTGAGCAAGAACAAATGGTTTTAAAGGACTTGAAGGAGGATGTTGACCTGCTGGACATGGGTAAGGAGTTCTGGGCCTTAGCAACATGGTAGGAGAACAGACCATGGCAAGCAGATTTGATAAGTTTGTGCACAGTGAGGAGTTTTTGGTCATTGATTATAATGACCAATTGAGAACATAGTTGTGCAGAATTGTATTTAGTGCTGGATAAGCAGATAGATACTTGATAGTTCTGTAGGTGGTAAGAAGCTGTATATATGTTAGTTGATGGGGTAGTTATAGCCAATTTAAGCTTTATAGCATAGTGCTATTTAATGGTGAGTTCTGAAAGAGTTATTTGCTGCAAAGTTGGCCACTTTATTATATTAAGTTCTGATTTTTGTGATGCCTCGAGTTTAGTAAGGATGAGAGCACCATAAACTAATAAGGGGAGAAGGTTCAGTAGGTAGTGGCAAGTATAGTTTTAGTTGCGTTGGTGAGAAAGTTTTTGGATGTGTAAAATATCCCTTGTTTTTGATGTTTTTTTAATGCAATTGTTTAAGACACATATATGCAAGCAGTAATGCCCTCCTGTTACCTTTTAAGATAGTTTATCTGACATATTGGTTACATATTACAAATATTCACAAAGATAATTAGTTTATTGCACTCCCAAGAATTGAAACACATATGCACATAAGAGTAATGTTCTACATAGCATATTTTTTCACAAGGATATTTACCTGATGGTTACATGTTTTCTTAATTTACTTGAGTTTCTATGATAACTTCTTTATGTGTTTTATTTCTCTTTTAATATGAATTTGTATTCCTGCAGTGTTTTAGTTTTCTGTACTGTATCATCAAATTTACCTCTTTGGTCAAATAGTTTCTGGCAGTGTCATTCTACATAATTTGTGAGAAGGGGTCTCTAGTTTGATTTCTAGGTTAGACTGTTTTTTGTTGCTATGGAAATGTTCTTATTTCATGTTATTATCTTCCTGTATCTTCTTATACTGAATATTTTGTTAGGTAAAATGCAGTACGTCCACATGCTGCATTCATTATTTTACATCACCCTTAACTCTGTTTTTAACAGAAGCACATGAAGGGCTTTATACAAGAAATCAACTCTGATAATGTACAGCCTATCACTAAATATTTTAATAAATGCAGTTTTTGGACTGTAGTAACATGGTTAATCTTGAATCATCTGTACACCTGTGTTGTTTCTCCATTGGTATTTCATATCTGCATTATGTAATCAGATGGCTCTTTCTGGACTTTTGATATATCTTATCATATCTTTTTTGGGGGGAATATCTTTCTGCACCAGAGACATAGCTAAGGTGGGGTAAAGGGGCATCTGCCTTGAGTGCAATATGTTAGGGAACATGTTTAGTACATACTGATTGGTCAGTAGTAAAGTATTAGCATTTATTTCCATACTGGAGTGTCTGAATGCTGGAGAAGAAATTAATTTGGATACTACTTTTACTGTCAAGTCTGAAGAGAACTTAATTATAAAGTAAGTTCTAGCTAAACTTTCTTATTTATTTTAGTTCCCCAACTCAAAGAAGCACAGATCAGGGAAGATTTGGTTCTTTGATGTTTGCTGCTTCTTACAAGAGGAGCACCAGACTGGTGAGTAGATTTTTTTTTGCTCATCAAGTACACCAGTTCATGGAGTAGCACTACGCTAGGTCGATCCATAGGTAGATCCATATATTCGTCCACCTAGTATGATGTAAACACACATAGATTAACATGAAAAATGTCACTCTAAATTAATTGATAAAAAAACATCAACATCTTTATTGGCATTTTCCTAGAGAAAAGCTCAGTTCATGCAAATGAAAAATTAGATTTTTACACATGAACTCTCTGGGGCTTACATCTTTTTAAATGTGCAAAATTGCTATAATAATGGGGCTGGGGAATATGCCCTTTCCCCAGTAGTGTGCAGTCTCAGAGTTGTTATAGTTAATTAGCATTGGGGGAGCCCATGCATTCATAGGTTCATAGGTTACTACTATGCTTACTGCCATTCCAGGCCATTTTACATCTAGCCAAACTTCTGGTTTGGTGCATGGAATTACCTGTTTCATTTAGTGTTTAGATTAACCTTATCTATTCATGGACTATATTTATATTAATTCTAGTGGTACTAACTAGGATCATACCATGGATATTCATAAAATTCCCAATAATGAGATAAAATCATTTAGGAGTAGCCTCTGCCCATCAGTAGTGCGGTTGGGGGGGGGGTGTCTGGCATACATTTCTTATTTCCCATCCATAGATCCAAGGATAAGCTTTATTTTACATTGATTAGGAGTCTGTTCCAGAGACATGTTGTCTTCTTCTGTGAGATAGACCTGACCATGCAAATCATTCTATTGCTGTTATATACAGTAGATTCCTTCTTATCTGGTCTCACATTAGGCTGGATAAATCCAAAAAAGCATACAAAATAATATTTATAGGTTATAAATGAGCTACATGACAGGATTTGTGTTAGTATGCATTTTTCTAATGAATATGAAGTCTAAAACTGAAATGCCTGCCATTATTTAGCATGAAGGAGGTGAAAGTGTTGTTCTTCTCTGTTGTCTTTTGCTAGGACAGCAGCAAAGATTTGACGGCTAGTTAAAGAGGAGGCCAGTTAAAGAGAGGCTGGATAAGAGGGAGTAGACTGTATGAGGTTTAGATCTGGGGAATTAGTGTTTCTGATGATTTGACTTTCTGATCTATACATAGGTCCATTAGTACTGTGTCAGAAGATGCCTTGTATACCAGATACTGACTGAACCTTAGTAGTCTATAAGAGACTGAAGCCTAGTATCCTTCTTATAAGGTGTCTTTATAGATGTTCCAACTGTTGCAAGTGTCTGGATATGTACATGCCAAAGGGGATAGCGAATTTGTGCTCCATGCTATTCAACTTGCATCCAGGAATATTGTTAGGACCCATCTAGAGAGTGGTTTCAACATTTGGTATTGTGTGCAAGCTAGGGGTGGGTCTTTTTCAGAGTGTTTCAAAGATTATAAATATAACTAAAAAAAAACCTTGTGGTTTTCTTTATCATGAGTGTTTTTTTTTCACCTCAAATTTGGCTTTGGTGGATTTGACTAAGCACCTGAGTTATTCATTTAACTTAGTGATGAGGGCTCTATTGTTTTGGTTATCACTCTTTTGTTTTTTTTTTGTTTTTTGTTTTCTTTCGTCAAAATTATCTTACTTTTATTATATAACCTGTTTATATTATTGTTCTACCAGGGGAAGTTGTTTCTGGAGTTGCCTAGTGCTTGTTTAGGGGGCAACTGTTTACATGCAGATGCATTTTGTGGTGTGCACATCTGTGTATTTAACAGAGTTTTCTAAATTTGATGGGGATATGATGCTTGCCAATGAGTCCATCAGAAGTAGATAGCTTGTCTTAGAGAAGTCTCTTAAGGATTTATGTGTGAAGGGGGTTCTCTTGTTTCAGTTTTGTTTCAAAGCAGATAGTTTTATCATAGTACTAACAAGGGACAATGATATACAAGGAATGGTGCAAGGTGCACTGATACTAGTAATAACAAAGTCTACAATGTTTTCCCGTAGTGGGTACTTTGACTCGTTGTTCCAGGAGATTTGTGTTTACAAGGTCCAGAAATCTTTGTCTTTGTGGTGGTGTAGGCTTCCCAGTCTATAGCCAGGTAGCTAAAATAACATAGGAAAATAATACTGGGTTTAATAAAGAGAGGGGGGGTGGATTCTTGTAGATAAGCATTGTGACATTCTTGGGTTGCAGAGGGAGTTATATAGCTAGATAAAAATGGTGATCGACTTGGTGAGTTAGACAATAAGAAGCTCCAGTGCATCATGCTGGTAAACATCTCTTGATTTTGACTCTCTCTTGAATGAAGTTTGAACACCTGCACTTTTACCTCATCTGCACAGTGGCTGGTCCAAAAGTGTGAAAGGCATTATAGCCCTACTTACCTGGAGTACTGTCTAGCATTTTAAACCATGTCGCAGACACTTCACAGGTATCTACATTCTCCAAAGTGAGGAGAGCTTGTAGAGAGCATATTTTCTAAGTTGTTAGCATTAATTGGTAACACTTTTAATCATTCTTTACCTTGTTTTGTTATGTTGGTAGTTTTATTCTGTTTGGTATTGCCTAAAAAAGGTTGAGAATCTCAAGAGGACAGGTACAGGCCTACTGATCAAGCTATCTGATATTGGACCCCCTTAGAAAGACATCACAAACTAACTAAATTATTAAAGTTAATTATTTGTGTGCATATTGTGTGAGTATTCTTGGAGGAGGTAGAATGCTGGTCATACTTGAGAGGGACATATAGTCTAAGAGCTCCATTGTGTCTCTCTTCATATATCCAAGGAGGTATATCTCAAGTCATTGATATCCACATGTACTATGAAAGTGTCTTACTTGTACCAGTTGTTAAATGGCTTGTGTGTGTGTGTGTGATCAGTCAGGTTCTGGCATCAGACAGGCAACTAACTGTCACTCTTTCCTTACTCAGCCTGGTAAGGGGAATATCTGTATGTCTTAGAATGGATTCATCAATAACTAGAATGTTTGGTTGGGTAGATTATTGCCTCACAGGCTCAGTATCCATGACTTTGATAATCCTTGCACTATGTGTAGTGGTAGATTTTATAAGTTTTGAGTATTGCTGAGGGTGCTAATTGTCTATACAAGTATGATTTCCCTCTGCAAAAGCATTGCTCTTTTTATTTGCATGCTTTGAATTTTGTCTCAGAGCATGCAAATAAAGGTGATAATTTTAAGGTGAGGTTTTTCATGTCAACCTTTTTGTTTTTGGTAGTACCATGTGTCTAGATAGATAGATAGATATCAACAACCAAATAATTGTACAAAGTCTATGGTGCATGGAGAATACCAACAGAATATCAAAAGAAACAAGAAGTCTTATACTGCTGCAATAATAGGCATGCTTTTTTTTCCAGTAATGGGAATCATCCCAAAAAAAACAGACCACAGTTTCTCTGCCAATTCACAATCTTCAGTTTAAATCTCAAATCAGTTTGTAAGTCACTTGTTTTCTGAAATGTTAAATACATATGGAAATATTGCTTATTTTCTTAATTGCTAACAAACTGTTAGCAATATCTGTGGTATAATGTGATATAAATGGACATTGACTATGAATTTTCCTGTTTCCCATCATGGCATTTCAAACCATGCCCCTCAATTACATGTAGGGCTATCAATTATGAAAATATGAACAGAAATATGAAAATATGAATACATGACAGATTGATTGATTAGTTTCTCTTATACAGGGCATCATAGATTAACAAACTTAGTGCCATTTTGGTAATGACTCTTTGCACTTTCTAATACTCCCATTCATTTATTTATTTAATTAATTATTTAATTTAACATTTGTTGACTGGGAAAGTCCGACTAGGACAGAGCCTGTTTCAACAGAGGCCCAAGAAGAAATGCTCCAGATGCTTGTCTTTGGAAATTAGCAATTTATTAGCTGATAAAGCACTTGGTTAAAGAATGCAAGCCCAGAAAAGGTCAGGGCCCCATATGGAGTTATTGGTCTTAACTGGAAGTATACAAAAATTATATTATAGGCATGAGTGATATAAGTTCTTTCTCTTGTTTTCCTGTCATTGGCAGATGCAATATTACCCAGTACATTTCTAGTTCTTCTAGCAATTTATTAAGCTTAACTGGCAAATATGATTATTTATGCATGTACACAGCTAGTGGGGTTTAACTTATTTTGCTCAAAGTAATCAATAAAGACTTAAAAAGTAAAAAGTCGTGGACATTCAGAAGCCATCTAGCTAATACATTTGATGCCCTTAAAGCGTTGTTACCATACATCCCATGAACTTCTGTTAAAGAGGAGGTTTAAGGTATCACACACTTAAAACTCTAGCCTGGCTGGGTTTTTCTTACAGTTTTTACTTTTCTGTATGAGCTTGTCTTCTACACATATCTGAAAACGATCTTGACCAATAGTCAAATGATCTCTTATCTTCTGTTATTTCATCTCATATATTTTCTGGCATAGTATTTTTAAGTAATAACCCACAAGTGGATGTGGGTATACCAGGACTTACCCATGGTTGGCATGGTTTGATCAAGAGAGCAAAGCCCAAGTGATCAAACAAAGCCAACTGTTGGTAGATCCTGATATAGTCACACAGGGTTATTGCTATTATACAATGACATTATTTAAGAAATAAATTGCTTACCTTTCTTAAATAATGTCTTTGTCTAATGGCGACTTAGTGTTCCTCCATGTTGTTTGCCATTCTTCAGAAATTTTTGATGTACAGCGCATGCAGATAGGAGTCATGTTTCCTCTTTTGCACAGTACATCAGTTGTTGTGTCTTTCGGCTTTTCCCAGTTACGTGTCACCACAGCGGAACTCCGGTCTACTAATGATTGGCAGTAGATTTTTACATGCCAAGTTGCCAACCCTGGCCAACCTACTTTAACAGGTACACCCATTCACATATGTCTCTCGACACAGAAGGCTAGCTGAGCACCACCGTCCTTCACAGTTTGACCTCTGAATGGTACTGGCTGGACTTGTTTCTCTTGGTATATGCTTTGGTTGTGGTGAAAAGAAATTAACACTGGTATTATTGAGACCACATTTTCAGCTGTAAGGTGTGGTAATGCTAGCTACTAATCAGTCATTAGAGATCATGAAGACAAATGCAGATGTGAAATCAGCATAGTCATGATGAAGGTCATCACTGTAATTCTGTACAATATCTAAGATGGCTCTGTAACAGTGTGACTGCTCTTATACATGTGCACTGCACATTTGATCACTGTTACTAGCTTCTCATAAGTTAAGGGACTCAAAATGCTAGGAGGCATTACCTTTTGTCCCGGTCCCCTTCAATAAACACATCACACCAAATACCATTTGACGAACTTTATTAAACTTCCATAACATAGCTTTGTACACCAAATTAATTAATTACAACTAACCATAATATAGCTGATTCTAAACACAGCATAACATCCTTGTAATGTTAATCAGGGCAGCGTACCTACTCACCCTGCTCCAGTAAGCAGCATCCATACCTCTGCTCACTCACTTTACTTATGAGGCACCATCCTTGTAATGTTAATCAGGGCAGTATACCTACTCACCCTGCCCAATAAGCAGGGTCCATACCTCTGCTCACTTACTTTACTTATGAAGCAGCATCCCATCTCACTTCATACACCATTCATTGAATTATCATCCACCAAATAAGCAGCATCTTTACCTCATCATGCTTATCTATTTGGCAAGCTTCCTCCAACTGCTCACTTTCCTTTCCCCCAGATCCTTGAAATGAACATCCAGACATCAGAGGGAGGACAGAAGAGGGCAAGTCTATTCCTCTTCTCTGCCAACCAGCCTGACCATGCTGTTCCCCCCTCCCTTCTACCCAAAATTGTTCAACCAGCTACCTCCCATAAAGGGAAGGGTTAAGTCAAACATCATTCGGTGTACCCCTCATCTGTAAAGTACATTAGAACCCTGTCAACAACCCCACACCTTGCCATACCAGCCCTAAAACACGTCATAATGAAACTAAATAAAGTAGGATTACCCATGACCCCACTGTACCACCGGAACTTCCACTCCCAGAAAATACATTCCCTTTTAGTCCGCTTCCTTCAAGCCACTAACCATGGCTTGACCTTTTTGGAATGAAAACCTATAACCATAACAAGTGCCACAGAAGCAATAACCCCTTGAACACAACTCTGTACCCAGTCAAAGAAAAACCCTTCACAATTCTTGATCCTAGGACCCTGTCAACTATAGCATATCACATTAGCCCACCAAACTACATAGGTCTGGAGGTGCAGTAACCCGATTACTTCAGGGAATAGTCTAACTCCAAACATTAATGACCTAACACTAAGTGCCAGAAAACCAGAACCCCTTGACATAGTTCCTGAAAACCCACCAATGCTCAGTAATGAAGTACTCTATGAGCCCAACCTTAACACCCTCAATTCACTCATTACCAAATGGCAATCACACTACCTACTCAATTGACAAATTTGTCACCCCAAAGATACCACCCATTAGGAACAAACTCCAGCATCAGGTAAGTTTGCAAGAATAACCTACATCTGCAAAGAAACCAAAATTAATGTCTTACATAAGCTTTCCTACTTTCAGAGTAAAGCCACCCACAGTTTCCCACATATCCTACCTACACTCACCTATTGTGTGTGTACTAAAACACTCTCACCAGCCCAAAACATGATTAAATTGTTACCACAAAACACAATCAAAGCTTAACCTAGTATGTGACAACAGCAGAGTCTACTTGAGAGACAGATTCATCTCCAGAAAATGCCACCTTTTGGAACCTCAGTTCCTTCAAGCCACCAACTGACTGATGCCCATTCCACACTTCCTCAGCTGTGACCTCATTGTGATCTGCAAAAGAAAAGAAAACTGTAACTCCTCTACACATGCCTAAAACCAAAACTTCCTAAACTTTAAGCACCGCCAAAGGGTCTGTGACACCACAATGAAACTTAAGGATAGGAAACTTTGTGAATGATAAACTGAATCTATAACTTTAGTCACCATCCCAGCTGTCACAGTAGTCCCAGTAAATGTGCACATTACTAAGCATGGGGTAAACCTACCTTCTTTGCCAAACCCTTACTATACTTCTTAGTAAAACTGTGGACAAGGCCATCAATCATAGGGAATAAGCATACCTACCTACAACCCCTAGAAATTAAGAACTGACTAAACAAGATCTGCATTGTCCTATGAAGCCTGAAATTCCCTTGCCACCATTTCCCAAACTGGCCCGTCAATGCTTTGTCAAAGCTTGACCAGAAAAGACAACTCTATAAAGTTGATGAGGAGAAATGTGTAACCTGCAAAATCTGAAAGTTGAAAGGCATGTTTTCACAACTGTAATGTTTCCTCTGCCACCCAATGAAAAACACCAATTACAAGCTATACCACAACCACTAACATAAACCAACCACCAAGAAAAAATCCCTACCATTCCACAAAAAGCAGAAACTCCAGAACAAAGCAAGAAGGTCAAAACAAAATCTGAGTCCATCATTAATGCCTCCAAAAGTCAGTGATGCCAGAAAGCCTACATCGGAAACCCCCTATGAACCGCTGTGGAAGGAAAACAGCCATTCCCTCTCAGTGATACTCCATTCTTCTAGACAATTCTTGCACCGACAACGCACACCTAGTCAATAATAAATATAGTCAGCAAATCCCAAATTAAAGGGATTTGCCATTGTGCGAACAAACAAAGTCAATCCCAATTTTTTTTTTTTTTTTTTTTATTACAGCAGCAGGAATCCCTCCCCCAATGATCACAACTCCAGGCGGCATCACAAAACATCCCCACAACTTAGTCCCATGCCATTCAGGAGCCAACAACTGCATGGCCCAGTGTCAATAGTCAGCAGTGTGACTTTAGAATGGCCCCAAACAAAATCACCAAATAGTGACCTTCATATGATTCTCAGACCGCTACCTCTCAATTTTCCAGAGCAAGCAGCCTAGCAAAAGACAAAATAAAGAAGGCAAAAGCCCAATACAAAATAATTTTAAGCATTACTCTTACCAACTTGAACAGGTTTTACATTAGCTTGAAACTCAATTGTCCGTCATTATTTCTAAGTTTAACCTTAGTGAGCTGCCGCTAATATGCCATAAAACCAAATACGAGGTAAAATTTGGACATCCTGCAAAACCTGTATAGACCCACAGCAAACCATCCACTCAAGCCAGAAATGATGGCACAAGATACACCCCAAGACAATCCCCAAATATATCTCGTGTAGATGGAGCCAGTCAATAGAACAGGAGAAATAAAAGTGGTACGAAAGCCCAAAATTAAAACAATTTTTTTTTTTAATATTGCTGTCACCAACCTAGAAAGTTTATAAAATAACAGGTTTTACCAATGCTCATCATTTTGGAGCATATACAAATATTCAGACATAAAGTAATTAAACCATACCTAGCAAGCTCCTTATATTAGTACTATTAATAAATCATAATAGTAATAACCCCAATAATAATATGCCAGTCTGTAAAGTCTTGTTTCCACTCCATGCCTTGTGCAATAGTACCTGTGTACACAATCATCAGTTTACAGCAATAGGCAGTCTACACCTCTAGTCCTAGAACTAAATAGGAGAATAAATTCTATGCTCCTCTGTCTGTGTAAATCTATGTGGTACTTTGTGAACTACTCCTTCTCTTTCACAATGCATAAAGAAACAATCTCTTAGAGATTCAGCACATTAATAGTAATACCTGGCATTATTGGGCTTATTATCTGGCATCTAGAAGTTCATGTTGCTGAAGGATAAAAGTTTTCTAATAATCCCATACACACACACACACACACACACACACACACACACACACACACACACACACACACACACATAATACATTATGCATTATTCAGAAGATGCCTTCTCCTTTCCTATGTACATTTCAGTTTTACCAAAGAAATAAGGTCAACAACTTGAGGAGTGATGCGATTGTCTGTATAGCAAAACCCACCAGATGTGTCATTCATGACAGTATAACAATTGTGAAACATTCTTCATAAAATAAATACATACACAGACCAATGAGGACCAGAAGACAAAAAATTTTAACCTTTCACACTCTGGACTGTGATGACATAAAATGCCACAGCAGCCAAGAAATTTCCAGTTACAGTATTTCCTGACCAGGTGAAAATATGCCAAACATGTACCACCATTATTAGATGGTGTAGCACCTTGTCTCATACTACCTAATCTTCTTACATGATTCTCACTGCCCCCTCGCATGCATGGCAACAGTCAACTGATGTGATCAGAGACCGTGAAAGCCATTTAGGGCTGTTCTGAGAAGAACAAGAAAAGTGGTGCAAATGCCAAACATCGTACAAACCCTCCAAACAGCAAACGACAGCCAGAAAAGACTCGACCGACATATACTGGGCCTGCAACCCATGACAATAAATAGCTGCCAAATCCATCAACAAACTATGCTTCAACAACTACCCAATTGCACTAACCACAGTACATGAGCCCCCAATCCAACCGCTTCTCATAGTGCAACACACCGACGCAAACCTGGACCTGCACCTCACAATGGTACAGCCATCCACAGGCCACACATTTCCTTTCTTTTCCTTTCCTCTTACTCCATGACCAAGCGCCACACCCACAGAGCCCCTCCTCCAACATGGGAAAGGCCGCGAAAACAAATGCTATCACAGAGACAAATGGCTCTGCACCTTCCCACCACCACGCTGGAGTGCATAACAGTGACCAAGACCGAGGTGGAGGGAGGGGGATTCACGCCACCACCAACCACCACAACAGCAGCGCCAGAATGCTCCCACCCCAACACTCTCAGCTCTGCCAATACAGCCACCAATAACCCACAAACCAACTTCCTTCAAGCCACTACCTCCGACAATGCCTCCACCTCAGAGAAACAAAGCACAGGGATTGCCCCCGACCCCGGGACACCAGCCATGCTCCAAGTTTTTCTTTTCAGGGCAGGCACTCTAGCATGCAACCGTAAATCATGATGGAACAGCGAAACATCCCAGAAAACCAATCACAACCCCCTTACCATCAGGGCATCATGGGAGATGCAATAACCTCCCCCAACAAAACAGTGGCTCCAGAGCCAACTGGCACTCAGATCCACAATGAGACATGGGTCTGTAACAAAGCAGTCAAGCCAGTTGTAAAGGCCTTCACTCTCTGCCACCCATGAACGTGCATTGCTGAAGCTGTATCCGCCATCACTCCCTGGCCTAAAAGCCCGCAATCAAGCATCAAGGCAGCTGTACAGCTATCACTCACTGGCCTAAAAAGCCCGTGAACAAGCATCAATGGTAGCAGCCATCACTCACTGGCTTGTTAAACAAAACAAAACAAAAAAACAAAAAATAAAACCTGCAAACTCTTAAAAAAGCTGCACAGCTCTACCCAGTGATAGCTCTGTACTGGAAAACCAACAAAGCAAACAGTACCACGTCCCAAAGCCTGACCCTTCAAATCAAGCAGGACTCCATCCTAAAGTCTAACCCTTCAACTCAAACAGGAGTATGTCCCAAAGCCTAACCCTTCAAATCAAGTTCCAAAGCCTAAACCTTCAAATCCACCCACAACATTTAATACGTTATCATTATTTTTATTATATATATATATATTTTTTAATTAACTCCTCATGCTCACCCCTTACAACCCAAGACCTACCTCAACACCAAAGTACCCCCTGGTCGTCAAGGACATAAACCTGCAATTAGCAAGTTCATGCCAAAGTGTGATTGCTTACCCAGCTACACTTATCTAAACCCCTTAAGCCCCTCCCCATCCTTATCTCATTTCCTCCCAACCATCCCTACCTCCACTTAACTCTTTCACCTCCCCAACCCACTTAACTCCCACTAGTATCAACCTAACCCCTTTTGCAGATGTCCCAGGACAACTTGGCTTGTTGCCAAACTTCATTTATAAGTAATGTAATTTGAAAAAGAATCTGTATTGACATATCAGCAACAGCTGACCCACTGGCTCCTGCAGGTAACCAGGATATATTAACTATGTGAAAACAACTCTTTCTTCAGTATCTTCTAGATGAAATCAGACAGTATCTGTAGTCAAAATAGCATACTGTGTAAGTATGTTTACTTTACATTAAGCAAGATCTACTGTAACCAGCTCAGGGTTACGATGCACAGCTCAGTAAAGCTGACAGCTTTAATCAGCCCTATACATAAAAGATATGTAGACAATAATGTAATATATAAACATAAAAAGGATAGGAGTTTAAATTTCCCACATTTGAACTAGACAGATTAAATGAGAAGCAGTGTAATTATATAGGTAAGCTTGATGTACAGCAGTTTTACTGACCACTTAGTGGCATATTGACAGTCAACTTGACATCAATGAATCAGTTTTTTTTTTATTTTGTTTAAGCCCATTCTCTCTAATATGGTTATAAGCTGATACTTTCAATTAAACTATGTTACAGATATAACTGTTGTATATACAAGGATTGTGATTATATGTTTTAGACACTTAAATAAGCTGTTTAGTGAAGTCTGCACATTTTGACCATGATTTCTGAAGCTACTAAACTGCACAGTGTGTTGCCGAGCTCGTTATATTTGAGCTTGTGGATCTTTGGTATGACTTGGCCTTGTTTACCAACTGTAAAGACACAGTTATTTTTACTGTTCTTTAGTTTAGATTACATATTTTGTTAATAAATTGTTAGCACTTCTTGACAACAGTCTGATTTGCATTCTTGTCTCAGCATCTAGATCTTTATCAGACTTCAGTTTATCAAATCTATTCACTTTAACAGAACCAAAGTGATCATTTCCTGTTTCGTTTTAACAACATAGATATTCAGTTGGCCATACTTGTAATTCCTGTCGAAAATGTCCTCTTTCAGTACATATTAATAAAAATGTATTAAAATCTGTACAATGCTTCTTGTCATTCTTATCGTGATACCTAGTATATGCTGCTTAACTTCCGAATGCATAATGGATTCGTATTTGCCCCCATGGCCCAATTTTCATATTCATTAGTTTTGCAACATATTTTACTTTATCAATTATCACTGGATATTTATTTGACATATTTTATCTAATACACATCCATTTATTTATTAATTCTTTTAACTCTGTACTTGAAACTCATTTATCTCTGCACCCATCCATCTGAAAGAGTCATATATGTTTCTTCTAAAAAATGTTTCCACTCGTATTATACTCTTCTATCTCTTATTAAAAATAGTGGTAGCAGAATATAGACAGCTGGATTCATACACAATCCCTGTTCACACAAAAGACTTTTTGTGCATTATGTCCTGTATAGGGTCTATGTACTAGATTTATATAAACTTGAACCTCAGCGATGATTTACTGCATACAGTTAACATCCTACAATAAAGCTTGCATAACAGCTCACAGTCCACCTTGTAGTATGTAGTAATGTACAATGAGTGGTAGTGATAGTGATATCAGATTCTTAGACCACAGGATGTGATGCAGCTGTTGAAAGAAGTATGTCTCCCTTTTGGGGACACCAGACTACATATAACTGTATCATCACCTATAATGCTGATTTTCACTACAGACTGAGGTTGTCCACAATCCTTTGACATCAGTGGCACAATCAATTCAAAATATTTTACTCATTACCAAAAACAGCTGAAGTACAAGCATTAGCATATTTGTAAATGCTGGTTTTCACCACAATGTTTGCTCTCGTTTGTCAAGAGCATTGCATTATCGCTGTTCTGGTAGTTTATGTGCTTGTTGTGTTAACAGCTTAGACCTCACAAGAGATTACACAGCTAGTAGCCTTAGTTATCTCATAAAGGGATAGTTTGTGTTCATTGTTATAAAAGTTTTACTAATGCTGTTGTTGTTGGACAACTACACTTTATTAAGCAACACATTAATCTAAAAGGAAACATGCCTGATGCTTTACAAAATGCAACTTGTGATGCAAATTCTGGTTTTCGTAACTAATTAATGGTAGCCAGTATTCAGTTGCAATGGTGTTTATGAGCTGGGACACTAATTTTCAGTTCTCAAAAACATTCCATTTTCATGAGCTGAAATTCAGAAATCATAGTCATGATTTTTAAATATAGTTTCCAGTTATTATAGTCACTTAATTATACCTTTCATTTGTATTAATATATATGAGAGTTAAAGTGGATTCTAGGCACAGACCTCTCAATAATGCAAGCTAGCAATATTACAAATAATAAATACCAGCAGAAATATATCTTGTAGTAAATAATTTCTCTGGCTTTCATTGCCAGATTCCATAAAAATGCTGTGATTTTTTATTTCTTGGGCAGTCACAAACCATGCTTTACCAGTATTTCCCTTCCTCAAAATAAGTCATTGTCCCTGTTTATGAATTGTAGATTTTGGTATAATGACTAATTTGTAACTGATCTGTCCCAGGTACATCATGATACATGAACAGTTATTCTGCATGTAGGAGGCTCTTATGAATAGTACACAATCCTGCTATGTGTTTACATATGCAAAACAGCCCTGTCATATTTAGAGATGTTTATGAATTCCACCCACAGTCTTTGGCTTAGTTCTTCAGCTCAACTACATAAGCATGTACATTATTTGTATAAACGTATTGAAACTGCAAAGTAGAAATGTCAAGTTTTATTTTTTCCTGAGTTCTCAGCAGTTCTGCTAAGCTTCTTTCAAGGAGGGAAAAACACTTGGATTTCTTTATCTGTGGTTTCTGTTTTTCTAGGTTTCCTTGTAGTGAGAAATGTCTGATGGTTGCAGCTGGAGCATTTTCTAAAGTACTAATTATGCGTCTGTAAATGTAGACTTACAAACTCATGAAAGTGAATATAGGATTTCACTTTTCATATTTATTTCTCCACTCTGTCCCCATGAAATGTCTGTGAGTTTACTACTATGGTGAGTGTACAACAGAAATACTGAAGATGAGTTGTTTAATGAGGCTACATGCTCTAAATCAAAGAGCTTTATTTCATTTCATTATCATTAAAGCTTACATACCTCATGTATGACAGCACCTATTTCTTTTCACCATGTTATGAATGTAATATCTACACTCAGAGATGCCGAGAAACTTAATTTTCTGTTCCTCCTCCCAGGCATCATTTAGCATACATAAAATCTGAAAAAGTATTTAATAAGTAACCTGAGAACCATTCTTTTCTTTAACTTTTTATTGCTGCCTCCTGCTTCTTTATGTCTTTAACCACAGAAATTTAGAGACTACTGCATAGACCTTGCCCAAACCAGTTGAATACTGGTTACTAGAAACCATTGGCTTTAGATGTTTAATGAAAACTGGAAGAATGATTTTACAATAGTGCACTGTTGCATTCCAGCATCTGTACTTATCATCTTCATAGAAAGGGAAAGCCTTTTTATTTCTAACACATCTTGTATGCACTTTACATATTTTAATGGTAATCTACAATACAGCAGATGCATCTAAACATGGGTAAATATACATATTCAGCTTTTGTAGGCACAGGCGAATTCAGCACTTGGACACATAACTTCTTACACAATACATCATCCTTCATGATCTGTTGTGTAATCCTTGCAGGCAATATGATACTTCTAGTGCAGGAGGTTAAAAATACATTTATCGGCTCAGTATCAGAGAAGCCAATATATTGTATTTATGCAGCATGGTTATCGGTTTTGTACAGTATTTCTTCACTTCATACAACCTAGTCAAATCTCTAAACATTTTAAGATTTCACATTTTATCTCTCTATCCAGAAGAATAAATCAAACAGAGCAAAGCACTACAAATTTATTCTTAAAACCTACAGTATTCTACAGATAAAAGGATTTACTGCATAATCTGAGACACAAATCCTTCTAAAATCTATACATTAGGCATTTCATATACTGAAAATAAAATTTCTGTGCAGCTCTTGCAATGCTTTCTAAAGAAACAAAAGCAGTCAGACAGGTTACATATTTACATTAAATCACAAGGGGAAGTGTGTCTTAAAATACATGGAAACACTTTACATTATAAATCAATTGCAGCATGAATCAGAATTCTAGAGCAAGATGTGTTTTTAACTATGATATTTATTCGGCATACATTTGCCCTATACTTCTAAACCAGATGCAGCACATAACACTTTCTCCAGTTATTATAATCTTTTTTCTCAGGACGTAATAAATAAAACATGGCGAAAAGGGCCACTGTGCTTAACTTGCATCCTGTGTTTAAATGTTACAGATATAAAAAGGTTCCATAACTACACACAGTTTCCCCATGCTGGGAACAAAGTACATATGAATGCATATAAAAATATTGCTTATGCAAATATATTAATATGTCTTTAAATCATTCATGCATGCACTTATCTATAATATGTACATGGGTGTGTGTGTGTGTGTGTGTGTGTGTGTGTGTGTGTGTGTGTGTGTGTGTGTGTGTGTGTGTGTGTGTGTGTGTGTGTGTGTGTATGTACGCATGTGTGTGATGGTATAGATAACTAGACAGTTAAATTCAAATGCAGAGTTATAGATGTATATAGATAGATATGTAGATAAAGATATACACATATAGCTATAGATGCAGATATACATATATATATACATATACATATACATATAGGGATGTATGCCCATATATATATATATATATATATATATATATATATATATATATATATAGATATATATATATAGATATAAAGATATAGATATATAGATATAGTTATAGATAAATAGATAGATATACACACACACACACATACACACACACACACACACACACACACACACACACACACACACAGATAGACAGATAGATAGATAGATAGATAGATAGATAGATAGATAGATAGATAGATAGAAAGACAGATAGATATAGGTAGACACAGATATGGGTCTATGTCAGATGATCATGTTTTCAGAAACTCGAAATTCTTATGGTCAACAGCATATGATCAAGTTTCCAAAAATTCGAACATCAAAACAAAAACACAAAAAAACTACTTTTTTATGTTTTTGCAGAGGGGAAATCCCCCTACACCCCTCAACACGCACTGCAAATTATATATACCAATTCCGACATTACACTTCAGTGAGGAAAAGAGTGAATTTCCTGATCTGCACTGTACTTCAATCTCCATTCAAAAGCTTCTGATTTTCAAAAACTCGATCATATGGTCTCAACCAATAGGGACCTATATAAATACATAAATAAATAATAAATATACATACACACACACACACACACACATATATATATATATATATATATATATATATATGTACATATATATATATATATATATATATATATATATATATATATATATATGTATATATATGTATATCAAACAGCAACTGATGAAGCACAACTGCTCAAACAAAAAAAAATGATCAAAAAAATAATAGGACAAACCTTACACACCCCATGTCAATTATATAGACCTACTCTGAAATTGTAAAAGAGCAAATTTACTGATCCCAACTGTACCACAATGTCATATAGGAAAAAAGTTGATACTTGTGGTCAGCTGATTTTCAATCAACTCCTCCAGCTTTTTTTTTCTGTCTAACAATTCCAACTGCTAAACAGTTTCTGCAACCCAAATATAGATATAGATATAGAAATATATGTAAGTGTGGGGGAGGGACTGTTATAGACAGATAACCAGATACACACATGTGACAAAATTTACATATTCCTTAAAGGTTGCTCATACATTGTCATGGGCAGTAAGTAAATGTTTATGACTTGATCATATCCATGACAACAGAAGACAGTGACCTGCTAAAGTCTGCACCTTTGTGTATCTGTCTAATTATTTATCGGCAAAAGATCTGTAGATGTAGAAGTAATTATGTATAAAGATATAGATACAGGCACTAACATAGAAGCCACGTTAGTCCCACTAGGATAGATATCGATAGAGATAATGCTATAGATATAAAATATATAGTTGTAGGTTCATGTATGTGTGTGTCTGTCTACCACTAGATAAATAAATACATCTGCAGAACAGTAGCAATGGATATAGACATAGATATAGATGCAGATACAGAAATAGATATATAGGTGTGTGTGTGTGTGTGTGTGTGTGTGTGTGTGTGTGTGTGTGTGTGTGTGTGTGTGTGTGTGTGTGTGTGTGTGTGTGTGTGTGTGTGTGTGTATGTGTGTGTTTACTAATATGGTCTCCATTTTGAATTCAGGGAGATCAAACTTTTCTTATAACTTATATGCATCTTTATCTTTACCATTGTAGTTACACACATTAGATGTACTGTTATCTTCTGTGTCTTTAACACAGGCCCTGCTCCACTTCCCATTCAGATTAGATACTCTGATTGTTCATTTTTTTGTGAATATTTTACTGTTCAGTGATGTTTTTGGAATATCTAAATATTTTCATTATTAATAAGTATATTTTAAAAATATGATCACAGCTTTATGTTTGTCCTAGGATAATGACATAAAATGGAAATTTGACTGTGATTTATATTAGGCAGGGGCTATTGTCTTTTATCTGCTGCTCTTCCACAAATAAATTACCTAGGTCTGAAATCACTCCACAGGTACTAAACAGCTTATAGTATAACAAAGGCAGATAAATATGAATTGATTCATTAAATGCAGCTAGGCCTTAAAATTCTGCAGGAACTATGATTTGGCTGTATGCCTTTACTATCCACATCTAAAAATAGACTCTCACTGAACCCCCACAGAGAAGAGTTTTTGGCTAAGATTCCTAGAGTCCTTTCCCACCACATTGTCTGTGCTTCAGCGCCTTCTAGTGCTCTCTGGCCTATACTTTGATAAAATCTTTTATTCGCACATATACAGATATTAATTCTCAGGGAAAGCTGGCAGTATACGTTAACATTTCAGCCCACTGTCCTGGCCGCAGTTAGCATACTGCCACCACCCCAAATTACCTGACTGAGCAGCTGCTAGTTAGCGCTCAACTAAAATTCTGACCAAAAGAAATTTGTCCTGATACCTCCCAGTTGTCACCTCCCATTTATCAAGTCATCATCAACCCTATTCCTGATTTCAATTTACTTTATGCAGCCCTGTTTTCATTCCCTCTGGTGAACACAATTAACAATATTCAGTTCCTATCAAAGCTTTCAGTCCCAGGTCACAGGAAAATGATAAGGTGATTACATTGTTGTGTGTGCTTGTCATAGGGGTGGTTAGGCAAGACTCTCAGTGTTTACTTTTTATGAACGTATCTTAATTGTGCAGATTTATTTCCTTTATTTATTATGCATAGCATATCTGTGAGCAGTATAGTCAACAAGAGTACAGTTTAGTGAATTCTTACTAAATCAGAGTAGTCTCTTGATGTAGTCTCCTTAGTCTGTAGTAAAGCAGTCTCAGAATTAGTATGTAAAGCTATCACAGGTTGCACAGATTGCTTTATTGTACAGCCCTCATTGTGACAGTGTGTTTCTGTCTTCAGTGTTTAAAATGAAACTATTGCTTGCATTACACGTTTTTTTTTTTTTTTACAGCAAGTCAGAAAATCATTACACTTGGCTAGTATTCAGAGTTAAAACTAAAACATGAAAAAAAGAAGACTGCTTCTATACTATTTGAAACTTGCACCATTCTGATGCTTTCTACTGAGCAAGAGGCAGTCATGCATAACATCATAGAGCACTTAGATAGCATATAGAAATCCACACCAAAGAGAATATGAAATTAAATCAACAGAAAACTCTGTTTACTAATGTTTTCACTTTGCACTGCTCATATTCTTTCCTGCAAGTGAAGTCTTAAAACTCCTGAAAGGCTACTTTTCTCTGAGGATGAAAAGCACAGGTGAAACTAATGAATGACTCAGTGTGAGTTGTTGTGAGTTCACCTGCAATTTGAGATGGAATTTGACTAGGACCATTGAAACTGCTGTAAGCACCCCTCTCCCAACCCCTGCAGCTAAAACAGGGACATGCTCAGAAAGCCAGACTAAAAATGTAAACAAAGACCAGAATCAAAACAAAAAATCTCAGGGTCACAACGGGAGTATGTGGCAGAGCAGTCTAGCCAATTAGAGGTAGATGCAAGCAGTTTTATCATTTAGCAACATATATATATATATATATATATATATATATATATATATATATATATTTTTTTTTTTTTTTTCATCAATTAACAAATAGATAAAAAAACACATTTTAAAAGTGAATAAAAAATGTATTGAAGAAAGACTGAATTAAGAAGTGCAGTTAATAATTAAATATACAGAGAAATGTAAATCAGCAGAGAGAAAACAGAAATTAATACTTTCAATAAGCAGATTACAAAAAAAGTGTCTACAGCTAGAATACCTCCCAGCTGTTTGTTTACTAAAATAGTTACCAAGCCCTAAGTTACAGAGGTTTATTTTCCAGAAGATATCACAGACAAAGATATTAGTAGGAACCCCCCACAAATATCAGTAAATTATTACTGCGTCATTTACAGCTTGTAAATCTTGGACCATACTCCACTCTCCATTCGCTTTCTTAACAGGAAATAAGGGTGTGTTACATGGTGAGTCAGGAGATTCCACCAGCACCCCTTCCTTAAGTAAAGCTGCTATAATAGGTTTGATTCCTACCTCTGCATCTTTTCTTAAGGGATACTGTCTTTTTTGTGATCTAAATGCTGACTTTGGCATAATAGTAACTGGTCCCGCTGTACGAATAAGTCCTACATCTGATTTTCCTATTGACCAGAGATTTTCTGGTATATTCTGTAAGGCATTCTCTTCCTCCTTAAATAGGAGTGCTAATCAGCTGTCCTTGCTAGACTGCAAGTGTACAGCTGGGTGGGTCTGAGTTATCCAGTTCAACTTCTGCATTTATATTCCCTGTTCTGACAGTTTTAACTCTGTCTGTTTTTCCCATCTCGTGACTTTCTCTCCTAAGTCTTCCCATTTCACATTTTGTCCTTAGTTAAGCTAACATGTGGTAACCAATTAGATTTGTAAAGTGCAAAGAACTCCTGGGGCAATGAACAGCTGGCTACACTGTTCCCTTCTATGTCCCAGTACTGATTACATAATATCAGTCTGTTTGCACGATTTCCAAACAATTCTTGCTCATATTCCTTATCAGGTCCTGGTGTATTACAATAATACAGAGTACAGTGCAACAAATGCTGTTTATCAATGTCAAGGGAGGGGGTCTTGCTGATGGCTACGTTCATCAACTCTTCGGTCACTGCCCCTAGACCAGTCGTAACCAAGTCCTGGCTGTACCAATAAAACATTTTACCCTCCGTTTGCAGTGCAAAGGTATCAATTTGTCGCTGTGCTTCCATACCCTGCATAGTCGGAACTACTACTATACCAAATAGCTGCATAAGGTCTCTGCCCAAGAGGTTTACTGGGCATTTTGCAGAAAAAACAATTTTACTTTTCTGGGTCAATCCTGAAACAGGATCAGTTATCACAATATTATGGGAGAGGGGCTCCCGATACAGCTATCCATTAGCTGCTTTCACTAATATGTAATCAGGTGACTCTGAATTCTCTTGCAGTTTGGAGGGATGTATCAGGGTCCGTGATGCCCCTGAGTCACACAAGAATCTGATTTCCCTCCCTTCTACCAGGAGTGTAACTTCTGATTTTGTGTCTGCTAAATAGAGCTCTAAGCTCAATAAAGCCAAATCTAATATTTCATTTTCTTCACTAACCGTGACTTCCTGCACTTCCTCTATTTCTTCTGTCACATTCTCTACTCCCTCTATCACATACTCATTTGTCCTTTCTCTGCTACCCCCTTCTAGTGATTCCTGACTATCATATAGTCAGTCCTCACCTTCCTTATCTTCCGTGGTTGTTTTCTTGTTTTTCTTGCAATCCCTTGCCAAGTGTCCCTTCTTACCGCATTTAAAACATTCACCCCTTTTCTTTCACCCTTCAAAGTCCTCTGATTGTTGATCAGATTGTTTGTTTCCCTGGGCATTTCTCTTGCCTCTTTTTCCAGACTGTACTACATAAACTTCTGCTCCATCTTCTACAGAAAATACTTGGGCTTTCTTTTTCTTTTTGCTATTAAAATGCCTTTCGGCATGCCTAGCATATTCAAGCAATGACTGTAACCTGCTTGTACGATGATCTACCATGTGTTTTGTAATAAAACTGCTTATGGGTGTGATACTGCCTTTCAAAAAATACATTCTTTAACTGCTGCTCATATGGGGAATCGTGTGTCTGATCTTCAGGAACCTGCATTCCACAATGGTTATTAAAACATTCTAACAGTCTGCCATAATATCTGTCAACAGTTTCACCTTCTTGTTGGATGCATTGATTAATGCAAGTCCAGTCTGCCATAGGCTTCCATTTCTCAGAGATTCGGTCTGTGAGACCTTTCACTCTGTTGTCTAACTCTGTGCTACTATGTGGGAGGGGCCTGAGCGCAGCGTCCCGAGGATTCCAGTCGACACTAATCATGTGCCAGTCTGGTCCCACAATTTGTCTGACTACTTTTTCTACCTCTTCTCCATTTAAATTATAACTCAGCCTCATTCCTTGCAAATCTTTTAAGAACTTTCTAAAATTAACTTTTAGACGGGGAATTCCCTCAGTGGCTTTCCGGATGTCTTCCGGAGTCCAGGGTCTATACACTAGAATAGTTGCCCTGCCTGAGGATTAGGCACTTCTATAAGTGGGCATATTTCTTCTTCACTCATAAATCATGAATTTCTACCCATTTGATATAATTCAATGTCCCCTTTTGAGTTTCCTGCCCGTGTTCAAGACCTGATCTCGACGGGATCTCTAATAAACGGTTTCGCTTTTGTAGTGTCTCTACTTACAGTGACAGCAGGATATCGCAGGGGTGGACTAACTTGTTCACTTGCCTCATATTCTGGTAAGGGAGGCAGAGGGGCTGACGCTATTACTAAGCTATTGTCCTCCTTATCTAATAACATTGCTTTTGAATTATTACTCTTTTGTTCCCTTCGGTTTACTTCCTCAATCCACCTGCGTGCCTGAGGAATTCCTAATTGACGTTGCTTTTTTACCCGACCTCTAGAATCGGTTTTAAGCTTTTGACAAGTTTGACAAGTGAGGATTTTTCTAATTTACCATCAAATTCATACTTATTAATCCATTTTGAGTAGTATTTAATATTATCAGCACGCTGTGACTGCATGTATTTCGCGTCTTCGGTTAACGGCGGATTTTGGGATGTTTTCGTACAATTATTACCCATTTTGTTCTACCCTTTTAATCGTTACGTAACTCCTTATTTTTAACATGGTACCACGAATGTTTTTATAGTCTCTTCAGAATGACTGCCTACCTGCTCTGTTTCCCTGATCTATGACAAGACAGTAATCTTTCTGTCCCTGACTTATAAACAAAGTCTTAACAGAACAAATACAAATCTAGTCCCTCATCTAAAACAGAAAAAGTAGATTCACCTTACCTGAGCCTTTGTGATTGATCACTTGGTTCGAGTAAACCCATCCTTCAGTCGCAGATCAGAAAGTGGCTGGCCTCTTTTGTACGACAATTCAGTTGGAGGGCTTTTCAAATAAGAAGAACCGATGTGGTTTCTTCCCCGTACGGTTTCAAGCCTCCTGGCCTGTCTGATCTGAGGCAAAGTGAGGGTTTCTGGTCCAAAGGACCAATCTGTCAAAGGAAAAAACTTCAAAGACCAATACACGTAAGGTTCAGTTAAGGCACTTTTAACTGACTTGCCGCAAGGAGACAAAAACATGCAAATACAAGGATTTGTCTAACTACTAACAGGAAGTATGTTCATTCTTATACTGTTTTACAAGACATGGCCTTCTATGGCTGATGTAATCAAACACAACTTTCAGTATTGTTCTACAGCAGATGTTACTCAGATTTTCTGCTGACATGATTAGATTTGTGCGAAACTTTTGAGAAAAACAACCTGGCCTTGGTGACCATTAATCCATTTACAAGCGTCTATTGTACAGTGTTACATTTCAAGGTACTCTTCTAATTCAGATACAAGCAAAGGCTGATTGCAGTTCATATTTTCAAGCAGGCTTTGTACTAATTATCTGTAACTTCTACAGCTGTGTATTTTCTCACAGCACAGCGGAACTTCTTGTCTGCTTCTCAGTAAATTTCCAAGGCACAAGCAAGATTTTAGCTAACAATACAAGGTCAGAAAGCAACTGCAGTTTGTACAGATTTATGCAGTATGAAACTGAATAAATGTGTTAACCCTTTTCAAGCTCTAAATGCACTAAGCATATTGCTAATGCACACATTAATACATATTTTTCTAACAGATGCAATCTACTGACCTGCAGTAGGGTGCTGGAACATTTTTTACTCCGAAGGCAATATTGTTGAACCCATATAATCTAAAGGTGCTCACAAACGCCAAACTCTGCCTCACTGCAGGTGCCAAGGTTACCTAAGGCTAACTATGTTTAGGTCAATAGAAGTTAAATACTACAGCAATTGCTTTGAAGCTCCATTGGTCTTGGATAGGGGGTAAACATCTGACATTTTTGTGGCTATTCTATTTCCTACAGTCTATGCAGAACCAGATGCTTACCAGTAACACTCTCATGTTACTGTATCATCATTCACAACTCTCACCCACCCCCTCGCAAGCAAATCCCTAAAATATGTGTCATCTTCCTACTTTTATTTGGAAAAATTCTGATTAGCCTCATGCCACAACTCTCATCTCACAAAACCAACTCTCCCACTGTGGCAAAACTAGCTGAACATACTAAGTATATGACTATTGCATGTCTCAACTGTAGAAAACTTAACAATAAATTAATTCAAGTTCAGCTGTGGAGAATATGACGGTATACATCCAATTACCAAGGTTTACCAGTCTTATTTACCTACTGATGGATGTTTTGGTCCTTTATCCAGGTGTATTTGCTCTGATAATGAATATATTTGACACTACTGATCTTTTTTAGTGAATCTTTAAGTACTCACAAGCTGTGTGATATGTTTAGATAAGTACATGCCAGAAGGTGCATTGCATTCAATAATGGGTATGACGTGGTACGAGTAAAGGGGAATTAATTATTTTTTGTATCCAATGGACATGCCTTTGGAAATTAGATGAGCTAGAGCAAAAGGTTTCTAAACCACTGCATAGAGGAAATGGTCAAATGATGACAAATTATCAGCAAGAATGCATAGATCCCTTAACACAGTGTATGAATGGAGGGGTGTATTGCCTATATGATATCCAAAAACATTTTGTTTGACAAAATGAATTTTGCTAAATTTGTTCATGTTTAATTTGAGGCATTTGTTCCTGCAACAGTTTATAGCATGGTCTGTCCCATGTTGGTGCAATTTTGGGTCAGCGGAAGATCAATTGACAACAACCACCATGCACGTGTACATGCTTCATTCACCCCCCTAAAACATAAACACCTCTTGGCAACTCATTATTTACCTTCATAACCATATCTCTGTATCATGTAAGCTGTACAACTCCCTTATCTTCCCCATCTTCCCTCCCATCTCCCAACTGTCAATAACATACATCTGATTAACTCACTGCCTAATACAGCAGGCTTACTTACTGTATAAGTCCCCCACCACCACCCAGCTCACTGCAGGCACTACAGTACACGTGTATTCTTGAAAATGTGTCATAGCTTTAATACCAACATAAACTGGGCTCCTCTAACCTACTGTAGATATTGAATGCCACTGTCTATGTATCAGAACATGGTTTCGTTATGTTATCATGGAAGAGCATGTTCTTCTGAGTCCTGCTTGCCAACTCTAATATTTAGTGAACATTACTTACCTATTCAGCAGTGGTGAAAGGGCACTCCAATACTGTGTGTAGTTTATTGTGTTTAACAGGTTTAAGTACCATATTGCTCTGGAAAACAAGATATTCCCTGGAGCTGGTTGTGTGATTATGCCAAATCTTTTGCTGCTCTTGTGATTGCTGTTGTGGCATCCTGATGAGGCTCCTAAGCTTAGTTTTGCAGATTAGGACATATGCCATAACAGATGTCAGCTACCCTCTTACTCAGCATGAATTAAATCTAAGGGGCTCTCACAATGTAATAATATAGCACCTCAAAGACTGAAAATCCTGTAGATTCCAGGATTACCTCCCTGTATGCGAAGACTAGATGGGGATGAGTCCTGCAGCTGTCCTGTATGAATTACTCTGCAAAGGATTTCATCGTAGTCTTCAGTATAGACTTTAACTCTTACATCAGACCATAGGAGTGCACGTGGTAAGGTTAATATTTAAATGTCTCTTAACAAAAAACTTTGTCAAACAAACAAGCAGATCTAGCATAAAATTGACACTTTTATCTATTAGAATGTATCTTGGTAAGATTACCCTACTAAATAATTTTAACAGAGCATTTAATACCTATTCAACATTGATGGAGAACAGAGCTACTGCCTCATTGTATCAAATGCCAATGCCTCCCCAAACAGCACACATCTTATTCATGGAACTTTGGGTACAAAGAAGCCCAAAAATATCTATAGTGACTACTTTAGATGATTCTGCATTAACAGGCAAAGGTATTATAACAGCTTTATCTCAACTCTTGGCATTGCTCACGACTCACACACACACACACACACACACACACACACACACACACACACACACACACACACACACACACACACACACACACACACACACACACACACACACACACACACACACACACACACACACACACACACACACACACACACACACACACACATCATTTCCAATAACTGGCCGAAGGAAATTCTGCAGAAGACTTTTTATGCTTCATGCTCATATGACCTGAGAAAGGAATAAAATCTAAAATAACTGAAAACATTCATTAGTGGTCCCTTGGTACAACAGGCCACTGTGCCATTTCTTGCTGTGGACCTCCTTTAGGAATCTAATCTCTGTACAGTAGCCCTTTGTCCCAGTATACAAATTCCTTGTCTACTTTTCTCAAGTCATGTAAAGTGGGCTCTGAGAGATGAAGCTCTCTTAGTTCTTTCTTTATGACCGCCTGTGCCTAAGCAAAGGCTATTTGGACTTATCTGACAGTGGTGCCTCAGATTCAAATTTTGTACTATGAACGTAATATCCCCTGAATGTACCACCTACACGGGAAACCAACATACCTTTCCACTGGCCAGATTTGCAGAGAATATCAAAGTTTTTGCTTTATATTTTCATTCTGTTCCTCATAAAATGTATGGTTTTCAGGCAAGTCACTGGGATAATCTGAGGACTGAAGTCACTAAATGAAGACATGCATTTGAGTTTCAGACTTCATATCCTTCATAAAATGCATATTAACACAAACCCTGTTATTTTAGCAACTTTCAAAGCTAAAAGAGAAATATTTAAAATCTGTCACTATTTTTGGACATTTGTCCCTCCATTATGTCAGACTTTGTCCAGATTTCTTGCACTAAGAGGTTGAGAGGTTTGGAAGCCAGGTCCTTTCTATAATTTTTGCTCAGATTCAGGCTCACTGCTATTAACTAACCTCGACTTTTGAAATATTCATATCACTAGCCTCAGTTGGTGGTTTAGGCATTGTCTGGGTCTCTACACTGCTGCCTTTCTCACATGCTTGCCTTCATCCCAGTGTGCATGTACATAGATTTTTAGAATGTATTGCATTACCCCACCTCCTATTAAACTGTCCTCTGAAAGATCATAAAACACTGCCACTAGCTTGTTTGCTCACCTACCTTTACAGTTCAATTAAACTCTAGCCAATGATGCCTAAAGAGTTATCCTTTCAATTCTCATCATAGTAGATTCACAGGACAAGCACTGCATCCCTTTTAACTTCTACAGGTCTGCACTTATAAAACAAAAACAAACAAAGTAAAAAACATAAAAAAACAATAATTTTTTATTGGTCTGAAGAAGTCTTTGTGTATTGTGTGGGAGACGAAAAGCGCTTAACCTGAATTAAACCTATTGTTGCGAGCCTGATCCATTGTTTTTTTTCTAACTTCTGCAGGTCTGACAGTTGTTAATGCCTCATTTTATATCCTTTCTGGCTGACTCCACCAGAATAGTTAACAACATGTTGTAGCTTGGTGAATAAGTTTTCTCCAGACAATAGACCACTGTCTTACTGCTATCTTTGCTGCTGCAGTGGCTAGTGGTGCTGTACATACCCCTTGGATTATACTGAAAGCATTTAACCCCAAGATGTTGGCATTTTCCAGAAATGATTGCTTCCCCATTTACTTGAGGAACATGTTGGGATGACTTACACTGCCACAGTGGTCCCTGTCTATTCATGTGATGTGCTCAGTACCCCTTCTTGTGCAGTTTTGAACTGCCCTATAGACAGAGGCCTCCCATCCTTTCTATCTCTTCAGCATCTCTTCAATCAACGTACATTTCTGAGCTGCAATCTGGATTTTTTTTTGCCTATAATCAGAGTGCTGAGTATTTACTCCCTTGCCAAAACCACTGCTAGCTTTTCAAATTTAGTGATTTGACATCAGCTGACCATCCTATGAATATAAATGCTTGCTTCTAAAATATAATCACTCACACTGTCATCTGTCATTCTTCTATGCTCTGTGAATTATCTTTTTATAAGTTTCAGGTGTCAGTTTAGAACATTGAATTATACATCATTTAATTTAAATGTAATTTCAACAATTAACACCATTTAATTTTGACACAGCAAAATTAGTTTATCCATGAAGAGAGGAGTTTGAAAACAAATAACCCACTGGGCTAGGTCAATCTGGTGATTATTAAACATCCTTTAAAATGCCGAAACAAAACTATCAAAGTAATTCTACTCCTTATACTGTGGAACTAGTTTGGTATTCATCTCCGCATCTAGGGTTCAACTTTCCTCTCAGTAGTACTCACATGTTTCTGATGAAAGACCAAGACTTTTTTTTTCATGCTGGCAATGTTTTGTTTTCTTTTCTTTAACTTGTTTGCACTCTCTTTAAACATCCAGCTGTTTTGTTTGCTCAACTACAGCAAGTTACAGGCATTTTGTCTTTAATGCTAGTCTTTGTAATTCCATCTGGGTTTTGTTGCTATCTGACTATGGCCTGGACTTTCCTTTTTCTGCAAGCTGCATATTCCCAGCACCTGCCAGACTATCTCCTGATAAAGTGGCTGCATTCTAGTAGCACATGGGACTGCTGTCATAGGTTCATAGGTAGGTACTAGGCTATCTGCCTGAGGGAATTTATAGGCCTAGCCAGAGTGTTTCGGCTTTCAACACCCCATTGATTAATTAACTGATCCTCTGTCAAGCAGAGCCAATAAAGTGATCTCAGGGGTGTATTTTCTGTTACCCATCCACTCGTCAAGGTTTCTCTTGAAGAGTGTTAGTGAGGGGCTCTACCTGATGTAATTTGGAATTTTGTTCCAAAGCATGGGGAGTCTCTGTGACAGGAATCTATCCCTCCAGCATGTTCTATTTATTGTTGTGGCGAGGTTTAGCTCACTAGAGTGCGTGGCTCACAGTGACTTGGATTTCTTTAGGTGGAGAATCTCCATCAATTCTGAGTTGGACATGGCTTTGTAAGTCAGGTAGAGATCACCTCTGAGTATGCAATATGCCATTGAGTACAGCCGGAGTTTTTTCATTCGGGCTGCATAGGACATATGTTTGAGACCAGTAATCCTCTTGGTGAGGTACTTTTGTGGTCTTTCCAGCTGTTGGAAGTGTCTTGTGAGGTACATCCAAAATGGGGATTTGTACTCTATGATGGGTCTAGAGAGTGACTAGTAGAGGGGCACTGTAACCTCTTTATCTCTAGATGCAAACCCTTTAGTAATTAGATGGGCCACATAGAAGGATTTCCTAACTACTTAGGCAATCTGATTGTCAAATGAGAGATTACTATCTACCTGGGTCCCCAGATCTCTTATTACCGCTTCTGTATTAAGGGGGCTGCCACCTATGTGGTAATTCATGGGTGTTTTGTTTTTCCCATATAGGATTACTGCATTTTTTGGCATTTAGCTTGAGGCCATGACTTTGACACCAGGTGTCCGTCTCAGTAAGGCCCTTTTGGAGGATATCCGTGTCAGCCGGAGAGTCACTTATGGCTCCCAGTTTGCAGTCATTGGTGAACTTGGTTAGCCATAGTCCTCCTATTTGTGCCTGTACTTCTGAGAAGTATATGCTGAACAGTAGGGGTCCCAGGACTGAGCGTTGCAGGACACCACTTGTGACTGGTTTAGAGTCGGATCTGGAGCCCGCTATTACTACCGTGTGAGTTCTGTCTGTAAGCCAGTTGGCAACCCATCTTGTGATGTAGGGGTTTATGTTCAGGCTGGTGAGTTTTTCTGTAATACCCGAGTGGGGAATGGTGTTGAAAGCCTTGTCGAGGTCAAGGTAGGCTGTGTGAACCACCTTTCCCTTGTCTATGGCCTTGGTGACTGTCTCGAAGAATTCAACTAGGTTTAGTAGGCATGATCTGCCCTTGACAAAGCTGAACTGGGTCGGGTCAAGTGTTTGGAGGTTCCCAATGTCTTTCTTAATGAGTTCCATGATGCTGCGCTCCATAGCCTTGCAGACCAGGATAGTCAGGCTTATGGGGCGATAGTTACCAGGGTCAGTTGTGGCCCGTCCTTTGTGGGGAGGAATAACCATTGCTTTGCGCCATTCTAAAGGCACATACCCTGTGAAGAGGCTGAGGTTGAACAGCGTGTTTAGGTGGGGTGTTAGTTCGTTCTGTAGTTCATGCAAGACGCAGCCTGGGACATCATCTGGTCTCATCGACGCTGTGTTTTTGGCTTTTGAAAGGGCTGTTTTCACTTGTACATCTGTGATTTTTGGGACACTACACTTTTCCAGTATTGTTGTGGGCCCTTTTGGAGGTGAGAGGGGGGTGAAGTTTGCACTGAATCTATCTGCTAGGATGTTGGCAATATCAGTAGGTTCAGTATATTTTCTGCTATTTTGCACTAGTTCAGTGCATATCATGTCCCCTTTAGACATACTGGCATGCAAAATTCCCTTAGTTTTACATTCCTTAGTCATTTTCTTCAGAACTCATTTCAGCTTATTTCCATAACCTATGCTAACTAAAACACAAATTAATTGCCATGCAATATATTCCTCTGAAAATTTAAATTGTGGCTGTTAGTGTACACAGACATACATACACACACACACACACACACACACACACACACACACACACACACACACACACACACACACACACACACACACACACACACACATTTAGTGAAAAAAACTGCATCACAGCAAAATAAGTGGAATTCAATATTCACACTTCTGCCCACCTATGCAAAAGAAAGACAACCAATGGTCAGATGGTTTTTGAATCCCACCACTGCAAACAAATATAAATGGAAGAAGAATGCTGGCAGACAGATTTGATTTAAATCTCCCACTGCCAAGCAAGGTAAAGGTACACTGCTTAAGGGAATAAGATTGGTATGAATCCCACCACTGCCATCCAATGCAAATAGCCACCAGGGCTATACTACTCTGAGTTAGACCAATGATACGAAATGGCTTGAAGAATGAACAAGGCATGCAATATGAATCACTTTCCATTATCCTAAGTGTAGGCTGGTGATGTGACTGGCAGGGAGTGTGCACTGCTGCCCCTGGTATGTTTTTTCACCATCTGCCCCGAAATATAGGCTTCATACATAACTTTCATGACTATTTTTTGCCACCCTGTCTGAGTTTCAGTGATTTCTGATGACCGCTTTCCCACAGTTTGTGTACATTAAACACACACACACACATACACACACACACACACACACACACACACACACACACACACACACACACACACACACACACACACATACCCACTAATGCACAGGTAAGGAATGTAATATTCTTCAACACTACATCTTCTGCCCTGGTTCAGAGTAGTTAATTGCCATCTTCCCATGATATCAGTATGAGGACCATCCCAGTTGGTCTTTCACTCTTGCAAATAAGCCAGATAATTAGAAACAGGAATGGTAGTGTAGTCTGGCTAATTATAGGCAGATGAGAACAGTGCATTACCCGTTAGTAATAAATAAAGTCATCAATTAGTGCATAAGAAAATTTTAACTAGCCAAAATATTTTAATAGTAAATAATAAACAAAAATATATTTTTTACAAAACCATGATTTAGGCAACAGAGTCACATCTAAATTTATAATATATAACAGATACTGGATTTTACAAGGAGTAGAAAATCATCCTTTAGAACAACTTCAATAGCTGAATTTCCAAAACATTAATTTAGTCAGAGAAGAATTACAGGGACACTCCCAAGTCACAAGCTGTATGAATAGTTCTTTTGTTTTCACTTATATTCTATCAATTGTGGATTTCAAATCATTTTCATATAGACTAGAGATATAATAAAAAAGGTTTTCCCCATATCTACATAATAATGAGGCTGTCTACGTACTCTTTATTCAGTTGTCTCTTTGAAGAATTGTCTAATTGCAATTTTATGTCGTTTTACTTTTTTAGTGGGAAGAATCTCTGATTCTTTTATATTTTATGTGTGAGTCAGGCATTGCATAGGTCTAAATCCTGTGTTTGGCATAACAATACAGGATGGTATACTTTCCAAATTCCCTATATCATTCTTTTACATTTACTGAAAAAGGTCACAAGTAAACATTTTCCATGCCACCAAAGGAACATGGGTACTGCAGATAAAATCTCAATTTTATGTTTACACACTGCATGTTTTATAAGATATAAAGGCAGCCAATGTATTTGAGGATTCTGATTCAGAAAACAGTGATAAATGTACATATCAACCTCACAAGGGGCATAGCATGGTGGCATGTGTACACAAATGTCAAATGTGGAAATGGATACCATAGTTATGAGCCATTTCGAATGCAGAGACATATAAGCATACAGATGTTATCATACATGATGGTGTGTGTGTGTATGCCCAAAGCCTTCAACACAGTTTCCTATTGCAAGTTACTGACTATGCTCTGTAACCTAAAACTCAGTCCTTCCGCTCTCTCCTAGTTCCAAAGTTACCTAACAAGCTGACAACAGGTAGTAAGGTGGCTAGAAGACCTCTCCTTGTCACATTTGGCATCCCACATGGTCCGTACTTGGCCCCCTTCTTTTCATTATCTTTCCTAATGACGTTGGCTTATTGTATTATGTTATTGTATTACCGTATTGACGTTAAATACCGTTAGCCCACTTCCATAACCCAAGATGCTGACAACTCTACACTTATATGAGCAGCATCTACTACCCAACAGCTTCAAGACATAACTCAAAAATCCTTCACTGAAATTGAATCATGACTGACCAGCTTACAGCTCATACTCATCCCCAACAAAACCAAACTCATGACCTCACAAATACCAGAACCACAGACCCACAGCCCAGTGTCCACATCACTGCTTTGGACAATGCAGTAATAACCCCAGAACCACAAACTAAACTACTAGGAGTTCTAATTGACAATAAACTGAAATTTGATTTACATATATTACAAACAATTAAAAAATACATAAAAAGATGAGAACTTTATACAGAAATAAAAAAAAATTCTAATAGACAGTTCTAGAGTAGTCATTGCCAGAACCCACCTGCTATCAACTCTTCTCTATTCCTCACCCATTCTTACCAACCTTAAAAAGACAGACCTAGACAAACTAGAAACATGTTATAATAAAACAGCAAAATTCACCACAGACTCTTCACAAAGGACACACTACTGCCTTCCCTTAAAAAAACTTTCCTAGCTAGAACTCTCACATATCCTAACTTACAACCAGTTAGCCATGACTCATAATCTACTCAATCAGCCAGACAAAATCCCTGCTCTCCTAAATATAATTCAACCTTACTCCAACAAACGAATGCTTTGAGCAACAAATAAATCATTATAACACTGCAGGGAATTCTCTGTATTCACACCATGTTGCAAAATCTAGAATAAACTTCCTCACTCTATTAGAACCACTAGCAACTTAACTCAGTTTAAAAAAACAACTGATCAGACCCATTGCTCTGCTCATGTAATACTAACTTCAAACAGCAAAAATCGCTTTCTCCGCTACTCAAAATAACTATCATACAAACGTGCTATTATCTTACACATTCATCCTTCTTCCTATCCTTTCATACATCTAGTGCCTATCTTTCCTTTACACATAAAAAACATCTCAATACCTATTCATTATCTTACATAACCAAACAGAAACATTTTATCCCTAACTAACTTCATATCAAAGCTCCTCCCTTATTTAGCGTTTCTCATTCAGTCCTCCATTATCTTCCTTCATTCTACCTTTCTTTCCTCTTCTTCACTTTATATTCACTCCCCCTACTTTAACTTAACTAAACATAAAATGAGTGCATTGTAATTCCTGATTTTTTAGTCTCTGACTTTTAATTTTAAATATGCCCTTATAACTAATAGTTAAAATTCTTCTATAATGCACATCATGTGTTACAATCAGTACCTCTGGACAAGTTTTTAACTAATATTGGACAACTATATTGTTACAAGACCATATAAAACTCTGCCAACTCCATCCAATTCTTAGTCATATATAAGTTCTGAAATTGTGTTATTTCTGTCATTTTTTTTACCCACTGGATAAAAATCTCATTGTGTCTTATGTTTTCATGTATTGTTACTATGTTAGAGCTTTTCTCCCAGGGCCTCTGCTATAATGTGTTCTGCATAATTGGACTTTCCTGGTAAACAAATCTAAAATAAATAAGTAAATAAATTAAAGTTGTGAACTTGTATACATGTCTGTACCCATTCCTATGTTGCAGCTCATCATGAGGTTGCTCTCCTTGGGTGAGGCAAATGTACTGTGTTCTTCTATGGTGCGTGTAGCCAATACTTGCTCACTGGAACAGATATATAGAAACTGTGCTGCAACAAGTGCAGTAACAGTTTAGATCAATAGCTTTTTGTTCATTTTCTTGTATGTATGTATGCATGTTTGTTTGATTGTTTGAGATTAGTACATTTCCACTTTGTATATGTCCATTTCTATGTGTATCACTGTTCGTATGTCTGGCTATCAGTCATACAGAGCAATATGCGTGCTATTTTGTGAGTCTATATGCCTGGAGTAACAGTGCACAATTTGGGAGTTCATTTTGTACTTTAGATAGTTGTATATTTCAAAATGGAAAATGTAGTGCACTTTTCTGTGTCCTAGCTGCAGATTATATTGTCTAGTGGTATACAGCTCCAAATGACTTACAGAGACAACTTGCTTGATGACCATTGAAGTAATAGAACTATACTTGAATTGCATTACCAGTGGTGCTCATGTGGGCTGGAGTATTTCCATATATTCTATATTGCACTGGCAGTTGTAGTGCATAGTAAAATATGTTGCCTACAGCTGAGATTTTCTGTATTATATGTCTATGAATGCACCCTAAGTATGGAGGTTTTGATATAACATACTCACATATCTAAGACCAAGTGTACACTCACAGAAACACAGGAAATGTCACTTCAATAAGGCATTCTATTTTGCTATCTATTTTCTATAGTAGAAGTTGTAAAACATTTAAAGAACTCTAGTTAAAACTATTAATAGCAACACAGTTTAAATATCTCTGTCTTATCAATCCATCTATCCATATCTATCTATCTATCCATCTATCTATCTATCTGTCTATCTATCCATCTATCTGTCATTCACTCAAAAAAAAAAAAAGAAAAGAAACAGGTAATTGCACAAATTAAATCATTAGATGTCTAGAAGTTGAAGACCACTGCTTTCTCTTTTGCTCCGTTCTCAGTTTGACAATTAAGGATAGTCCTCAGTAGTTACCTGATTTGTTATTAGTAGGCAAGATTGTGGTCAGGATTTTTGGGTAGGAACAGAAACTTGCACTCGAAAGTACACCATCCTTCAGTGTGTAGTTCACCACACCCACCCATCAGATGATGCATGCTTCTAGAGACCATTCATTTTTTACTAATTGGGCAAGAAACAACTATAAAAAAGACAGGGTTAATAAAACTACCATTAAGTCAACTAGGAATTCTGAAAACAAAGCACTGTTTTGGTAAAATTTGTAATTCAGTAAAAGAAAAAAAAATAATGTTTGTTTACAGCAGTCAGTCCTCATGCGTCAGAAACAAACGCTAATGACTGTTTTGATTTAACATATATATTCTACAAATAACAGTGTTTATCACCATGAACAGAAGCTATATATTCACTGCTGAAGGAAAACAATTATAATGAAATTGTTAATTCATTGTGAAAGTCTTAAAAAAATCCTGCATTTTGTGCCAATAATGAAGTAGTATCTCAAGAGCTGTCAATGGGATATTAAAGCAGCTTGCTCAACCTGTTGTCTCTTTTAGTCCCTCTTCATTGATACAGCCTAGAAGAATCACCCATGCAGCTTTAAAAACTAATCCACTCAACTGTTTTGCCTGTTAGGCTTGCTACCATTCTGTACTGTTTTACTTTCACTTTGAAAACCAAGCTGAAAAAACTCTAGCTGGCTCTGAAATGATGATATCACATCTGCCAGAGTTCTTGCTCTAGCTACTGGGACATTTCCTCCCCCAAAGTGATGTAATCCCTGCCTGATTTGCATGCTGTATAGAAGAGCCAGTGGACCTCCCACATTGTGATGTCAGAGCCGCCTTGCCCAGCCCACTTTTAACCTAGCAAAAATATCAAACTATAATCTCACTTTTCTGAAGAGCCCTACTGATATGTAACAAAGTACAGGCAGAAGAACAGTAACAGCTGCAAAAACTAAGAACATAAATTTGCAATGACCATGCATAGACATTAATTGCATGTTTTTACATAAGAAGCAGATGTCTGTCACAATTAATCAACACTACATCAGATTATAAGTAGTATGTAATACAGTAATTTTCTTAAATTACCACTTATAAAAAGCATGCGGGTGCTGTCATGCAAGTCTGTGAAATATTTTGTATTTATAGTGCATCATTTGTTAGATATTTAACCAAACAGGAAGGAAAAATGAGTTTGATGCTTTGCAAAACAGTGATTATTCCCAGTGCTGTGAAGCTTGGTTCTACATTTGACAGGAGGAGTGCAACAAAAAAAAATCTCCCACTGTAAGGAAGGAAAGGCTGACAAGAAAACAGTACATTAGTCTGGTCACCTGCTGTGAGCTGTCAATCACATGCAGATAATGGATCAAATTACCCTTAGCTCTTGGACAGCTAGGGAAGGTAGGTGTGAAGGGGGAGGGGAGATATCTTGAAGAACTAGATTTCAGCCTTCACAAAAGAAATCAAGTTAATATTTCTAAGAAGAAAGAGCAATAAAACACACTTTTCAGTTCTGTTCTGTAGCATCTGCACTGCTTGTGTTTGAAGTAGTCATTGAAAAAGGATAAAATTTTAACCAAAAGTAGGTGACTATAACACAGCAGTGAATGCCTGTAAAACCAGTGGAATGACAGGAGCTTCAGGGAAAACGTGGCAGATCTGATGCAATTTTTTGGAGACAAACAATGCATTCTGGGATACTTAGAGGCAGACTAAACAGTCAGAATTATTTCAAGATGCCAGACCCCATGTGGTCAGAGTCAGAAATTGCATATAAAAATATCTAAAAAACTCTAAATAGTCCCAGAGTGGTGTTAAAATGTAGGAAACACCAATCCATAATGAAATAAACATGCTTTTTGAGCCTGTGTGTGCAGTTGTCCTTTAAAAACTATTAGGGATTATATCTTAACCATCAGATACATACTGCATCTGAGAATGACATTCATTTCCAAATGACTTCAACTCATCTCTGCAATAAAAAGAAAAAAATGTAATTGATACATTTTCTAAAACTAGGAGGCAAATGTGAACTTTTGTACCATGTGTTTTCTAGTAGAAAAGCAAACCTGTTAGCTGTTATTGTTGCTATAGGACAATCCCTGTTTTATAGTCTGATTGTCTGGTAAAAAAAAAAATCTGGGTAGCATATTTCACTCTGAGACATAAAAAAGATGTTTATTTTGTACTTCTAATTGCAACAGTGGTAGAGTAACTACTCGGGTAAAATAAATTAGTACATATCAAATTGTTTAAGCCTGCAGTCAATGAATATTTTCAGGCTATCATTTAAATGGATGAAAAACAACAGTATGTAAAATGTATAATTAAATCACTAAAATAATAATTCTAGAAACTGAATATCACCTATGCTTTCATTTCTTTCATGAAACAGCATAACACAATATTTTAGATATTTTTCACACTTGCTTTTCTGTTATAATATATCCATTTGTTAACATACATTCACTGTGAAGAAGTCACATAAACTGTTGACAGATAAAAGCATTGATGATTTTTTTAAGGGCAATATATCTGCCTTTAGACACAGTTCTTCATTTTGCTTATCATATCAATTAACCACCTTCTGAATGGGTTTGCCATATTTGGCCATGAACAGCAGAAAATATTCTGCCCATTATATTGTATTTCAGCTCATTTTGCAAACCCAGTTTCCACATATTTAACTGACCTTAACTGACTGTACATCAGTTTTCACAGACTGTCCTTACAAAAGAATAAGTATTTTTCTGCTGCCCTTATCGCCACCCAGAACAGTCTTTTTTACTGGATAATCCTCCAATGTTTTATTGTAATTATATGAAAGAAAAATATATAATACAGTTCAGCTTGTTTCGCATACACAGTTAGGCACCACCTTCATGATATCTTAAATGTGATCAAAGAAAAGTGTTAAGTTCCTTTCTAAGATAAACACAAGCAGAGAAAACGAAGCTTCCGACACAGTGTCCAAATAAATGGTGTTATCGCAAAAGATGTTCCAAAAGAGTTCGAAATCCAAAAACTTTAAAAAGAAGAAAACAGATTTATTTAGCGCTTTCGGAAGGGTTAATACCCCTCCTTCCTCAGAAGAAATTACAAACACAAGATCCAAATCGCAATGCTTTTTAAAATAAATTAGTGTCAGGTGATCAGTCGCACTCGTAGCTAACTCGACACTAATTTATTTTAAAAAGCATTGCGATTTGGATCTTGTGTTTGTAATTTCTTCTGAGGAAGGAGGGGTATTAACCCTTCCGAAAGCGCTAAATAAATCTGTTTTCTTCTTTTTAAAGTTTTTGGATTTCGAACTCTTTTGGAATATCTTTTGCGATAACACCATTTATTTGGACACTGTGTCGGAAGCTTCGTTTTCTCTGCTTGTGTTTTACTAGTTGGTTTTGTCCTTTCTAAGATAGACTAAACCCACCAACTTTTGATGAGGTAAGCTTTAGAAAACAGATATCAACAATTATGCTCTGCGTAATAAGTTCAACTTGCTCTTCACAAATAAAGATTTCTCGTGATTGTCCTGCTGTGGGAAAAAAATGACGATTCCTGGGATTCAATATAGCATACACAGAGTATAAGAATAGTGCAGCCGCTCCTGCATGGAATATGGCCGCCGAGCGATCCAGTAAACTAGCCTGGGGACATGAACGAGCCTGGCAGCACTATTTCCATACAGGCGCATACTAATAACCTCATTTGCTGGTGAAAAACATGCAAATGAAGTGAATTAGTGATTCAGTAAGGAGCCAAATACATTTCTGCAAAAATCAAAATGGAGGCATGACATCTCAAAGTAAAGCATGCATTATACTCCTTATGCATGTCAACGGCCAAATATATGGCCATTGGCATGGAAAAGTGTTGCGAAAATATAAAAATAAATGTTTATTTCTTTGGGCCAATTTTGCCTGTTTAAACATAGGGTAGAGGAGCACAAACGGGATTGTGCCGAAAATAAAAAAAAAATGTGAAAAGGCAATTTTGAGTGACATCTGCATTTTACATTACAGTCTATGACATGCAGAATCAAAACAATAACAGGTAACACTGGCTGCTAAGGATGAAGGCTGTGGTGTAGTGTTGTAACCAGGGACTAAGGCAGTGGGGTATGCAAAGGAGAACATTTTACTGAATCACTAAATGGGAGACCATTCTTTGGCTGCACCTAACCGTGTAGAAGCTATAAGGTAGTGGTGTAAACAGGAGAAGCAGCTGACATGAAAAAGGTGTGTGTCATGCTTGGTGTAAGCAGATTGGAGCTCCACGCCTCCCATTTGAGCTTAGATAAGCAGTGATAAGCAAGGAGGTGTGTCTGAGGCTGTTTTGACTTATTCCATGAAATGAAAAGCGTGTCCATGTCCAGGGGAGGGCCATTCTCATTATTTACCTTAACTAAATGTGCACCGGGTCTAAAATTAAAAAAAAAAAAAAAAAAAAAAAAAAAAAACAGAAATAGCAGGACTGTTTACATTTGGACACCAGGTTTGTGCGGCATACCTTGGGCCTTAACAAAGGGAGAAATGGGAAGGGAAAAAAGAAAAAAAAAAGGCAAATAGCAGAATAAAACCAATCAAGTACTAATAAAATAGCAAGTTGTTGGAATGTATCATAGCCCGCCAATCATACAGACAGCATCTGCAGGACAACAGTATAAAATGTGCAAACACCTTTCAGTCTGGTTTTCTCACAAACCTTGCACCATAGGTGTACACATGCAGGGGAATTTTAACCCAAAGAAATTTAGGGGCTGCTGTTGCTTTGATCGAGCAGTATGTGCTAGAGGCTGAGGGTGGTGAGGAGAATAATGCTGACAACCGCCCTAGACTGAGGAGGAGGAGAAGAGTGTTCAGATCCAGGGTAACCTACCAGGAACTACATAATCTGGAGACAGTAGCATGCTACAAGGTGGACAGAGACATACTTCAACAAATCATCAAGCTGTGCTGGCCTCAACTCAGACCCAGAGCTAACAGAGGGGAACCCATCCCAGTGGATACCAATTTATGTGTAGCCTTAAGTATACTAGCTACAGATACTTTTCAATGACCTACTGGGGACATGATGGGGATCTCACAGGCATCTGCATCCAGCGTACTCCACCAATTCCTGGATGCAATGCTACTACATGCCGGTGAGCACATTTACTTTCCAAACACCCGTGAGGAGGGGACCAATATGCATCTCTTCCACCATGTAGCAGAATACCCGGAGGTACTTTGTGCGATAAACTGCACGCATATCCACATCAAAGTAGCACCCAGTGAATAGGGTAGGTTCTACATAAACTGCAAGGGCTTCCCATCCATCAACTGCCAGGTCATGTGCAATGCCCAGGGCATTATCATGAATGTGTATGCTGGCAGCCCTGGAAGCTATCACGACTCCCACATCTGGCATTCATCACAGTTGTATCAGGCATTTACCAGTGGGGACATCCCATATGGCCATCTGATGGGGGATTCTGGCTATGCACTGGAGCAGTGGGTGATGACACCCATCAGAAATGCACATACACCCAATCAGGAATGCCATAATGAGGCACATGCACAAACCAGGATCATTAAATAGCATGTGTTTGGGATGCTCAAGTCACAGTTCTGCTGCCTTGACATATCTGGTGGAGTCTTGCAGCACTCTCCAGCCACATGTTCACACATGTTCATAATATGTGCCATGCTACACAATATGATCCTGCGGAACAGCACGGGGTAGGGCCACATAGCCCCCTACCATTGCCAATGTCCCCACAGGCACAGAAGGACTTGGAGGAGGATGCCCTTAACCCTGCTCCAGTATGCTCCGGCCTTGGCAAAGAAACAACGCATACCACACACACTGACACTCTAAGGACCCAGGGACTGACACCATTCTGTGACTCTCACACACAGTAAAATGGATGCCACACACATCACACTACCTATAGCTTACGGGTATAGGTAGTGTACTGCATGCATCTGAAAGAGTCAGCCCTCACTCATCCTCTCAATTGCCGCAGGCACAAGGTAAGTCAATCTTCTATACAATAAATGAATGGAGTAGTATGTTCTGGTAGCATATCTATGGTATCACTGCATGCATGCAAGGGAATGGAACGGCCTACTGAGGTAGCAACAGACAACTGACAGCTATGTGGGACACCAGGAAATGTCTGAACAATACTATCTTCTCCACACTATGCAGTATTATCCAAAGTGACAAATCCCACCACAGTATATGCGGGGGGCCAACTATGGGTCATAGGTCACATGCACGGATATGAATGTGGGATTCCATACTCACCCCTCACAGTCACCCAGCAAGACAGCTGTAGAAAACCAAAAAAGGAATGTCTGGCAAAGGCCCACAAATGGCAACAATGATGGAATACCCCTCTACAGACTTACACCATGATGTCACAGCAGGCCTTCCTGTTGCAGTAAGGCTCTGAATGATAAGAAGTCTGAAACTCAATTGTATGCCATTACAATCTAACTTGTGGCCTCTAGTGATATGCCTCTATTCTCCAAGACAGGGCACAATACTCTGCTAAATGGAACCAAGATGTAAAGCCAATATCAGCACAGTATGTGCAAATGTGTACTATTGACGTGTGTCCCCCACACCCATATTCCCATGGAAATACAGTAACATGTAGGTTTGTAGGGTAATTGCAGCAAAGTACACATTGCCAGGGCTGTCCCAATCAACATGATAACTTTTTGCATGTCCACAATATGCAAGAGTCAATGATCTATGTATATGCGTGGGAAATACTGTCAGGATGTGGCCAGCACTTACTCCCAGCTGGTGTGTCTTAGTGGCCTAGGTACAGTACTGTGGTACACAGGGCCATGTTCCCAGAATCACAATGCCAACTACTTTGCCAATCAGCTACACCTACGGTGGGAGTTGTACACACTGTCCAGATGTAAATATCCATTACTGCTGGTAAGCTGGACAGGTCATGGACAGGAGGCAACATATATGAACAGTACACAGGTCGGAGTAACCTGCACAGTGCCTACCATACCTCCCAACTATACAGACCTTTTGCAGAATGTACAGAGGTCAGCATCAAATTTGTGGTGTCTCTATCATGAAATAGTGGTTGTGGGGCAAATCAATGGCAAACCACAAATTCTAAAGTCAGAAAATAATGATGGATTGCAGTATCTCAAACCTCACAACCTATAGAAAATGCATGTTAATGCAAAATCTATTATTGTATCACCTTTCTAGGTTTGTAAGGCCAATAGTTAAAATAGTCTCTATATTTAGGCCTTTGTCACCCAATTACTTATGGCTTTGTCCAGATATCTGGCTCTCATATGTAGAGAGGTATGGTGCCTAGTAGCACAGCAGGTACCTGAAGGTCACTGTACTGGCAGGTAATAAAAGGCTGCCACCTTAGTGTGTCAGCACTGACAACATGCCACTGGCCAACAGCCACACCTCTGGAATGGCAGGTTGTCACAGAAGGAGCACAAGCATGCCTTGTATATCTGTTCTGCTTGTACCCTCAAAAGGGCCATACTTAGTACCTCATTACACCTCTCGCTCCAATGTGTCTATTATGCATTTGCATAATTTTATGCAAACAAAATTTTTTTATTGTTGACCTATTGAACTATAGCAATGCAAATTTGTTACTTAGCATCTTTTTAATGTGACTTTAACTTTATTCATGTAACCCAACATATGTGAATCTTTTTGCTATAACTGCTATTATATCAATAGTGTTTAAAATTGTACATGTTTAAAATGTACTACTGGAGCTTTTCTCCTCTGGTCTCCACTGAAAATGGGCCACAAGCCCAGTTGGACAAACTCGGTTAACAAATGTCAATAAATAAATAAAATAAATAAATAAATTGTTCTGACATTGCATTTGCCTGAAAAGCATTTGGAAAACAAGAAAAGGTCATGTTAAAACACCAGTGGTAGACAGTGGAGAAGCAGATGTCACATTCATAAAAGAAAGCAAGCAAGTAACAAACTGGTCCCCCAACTGTCTATGTATGGCAGAACAGTATTAACACCCTGTCCCCATGTGTGGGCCTTCATCTGACTGTCATATGTGTGCCTCTCCAGATGTCAGACTCAGTGACAGTTTGAGAGTTAGGCCAACATGTATCCACATAATAAAATAGTAACAAAAACTGCTTGAGGACCTCAGCAGATGTAGTGGTGCAGTGATAGACAATCTGTCAAATAGTTATGCTCAGAGGTGTGCAGTCATTAACCTTGTGGATGATGTTATGGCCTTTACCATGATCACTCCAGAATTACAAATACATAACAGCAGCCACATTGGGCAAAGTCTGTGACTGGACGACAGAAGGATAAAGAGACACGCAGAAGGAGGAGGTGAATCACTGGCCCGACAAATGGAGAATGTGCACACCAGAGAACATTTTGCAGTAACATAGATGCCCTGCAGTGTATGGAGTCATTAAGCATCACCTGCAAATATACAACACACACCCACATAAGTGGAGGCCCACAACAAATCAAACCCCAAGTAAAAGGACACCACAGAGGCAAAAATACATGAGAACTTCCCAAACCTACATACTACAGACCATGCATACACCACACACCAGGGTCCTGCAAACACTAAGGCCTTACCATGCACACAACATATCACCAATAGAACAGTCCACTGTGAGATACACAGATGTGCTTCACACCAGACAGAATAAGGAGAAAGCCACGATTACTTGTTTGGCAGGTGCCATAAACTGCCATATCACACATGCACTCAAGTCACCCCACAACAGGTACAGATATCACACTAGCCTGGTCCATGGCAGTGTGAATGATGTTAAAAATACCTTCTGGACTATAGAAAGACAGACATGATGCAGCGTGCTAAATATGTGTCCCATGCAGGTATGTCCCTAGCTGTAAGCAGCATCCTGCTGTCACCCAGCTCAGAGTGATGGATCAATATGAACAGAAAGTAATTGTCAGTAACACCTGACTCACTAACCATTGTCACCCCAGGGGGATTGACTGCCTTGCAGCCTGGGAACATATGAGTGACTGAATGCACTGCCTTGCTACAGATGGCCTGCATAAGTCTCACATGGCCTACAGGCCTATAGCAAAGGCCCATGCCTCACCCATAGTGCCATTGTAGGGAATGCAGGGGGTTCATACTACTAACATAACACAGTCAACAAAATGCAAATGAAAGGCCATGCCATTAAATGCTAGTAGCATACCTCTCAACCTCGTAGAGCAAAAAATCTGGACAAAGCCATACATAATGGTGGGTAAAGGCCCAAATATAGGGACACTTTTGAAATAATGCTCTCATAATGTTAGAAAGGTGATATAATAACAGAGGGAGTGTGTAGTAGCATGGATGTCATGAGGGGTGTGAAGTCTGAAACTCTAATGTTTGGTCATTATTCGCTGACTGCAACCTGAATGATTTGCAACAAACTTGCTAGAAAGCCACAATGTTAAGGGAAACTGACCAGATATATGAGGCATGAATCTAGATAATATGTGAGAATCTGTACAGTTGAGAGGTATGGCCAGATCAGGATATGAACTTTCAGGTAAAAGTACTGCACAACCAGGAAACCCCCAGCCAGTATATCACCAAGATGCTGGACCTTTTATACAGCTTCATCAGTCAATTGGCTGTTGCCACACCTCCTATCAGGCTGGATTGTGCCAGAATGTCTAGCCTTTGCCTCATAATATTGTTCTGTGCATCATCCATCTTGTATTTCTCTGGTAAATAACTGTGATGATCCAATGATATCTGAGGGGTGTGTGTGTAGGAATAAGTGTTTTATTACTTTCCCACCCAGTACACTTCCCATTGCCCTAGTTCACAAGATCTGCTCATGTCATTCACCGTAGGAGTACCTTTGGAATGGCCTCAGCCCTATAAGCTCTGTGGTGTGTGTGATAACTGCAAAACACTATATTACAAAATAACTAATTAGGTAGGGGTTTTAATCCCTGTCCTGGCAAATGTGAATTTGTGTGTGTGTGTGTGTGTGTGTGTGTGTGTGTGTGTGTGTGTGTGTGTGTGTGTTTTAGTTTAAAGATTTTGAACCCTTTCACACCCAGTACACTTCCCATTGCCCTACTTTAGCAGTCCTGCTGATGTCATTCACCTTAGAAGTAACTTTGGGCAGCCCTCAGCCCTATAAGCTTTGTGGTATGTGTGATACATTTGTAAAATTAAGTAAAAATATCTACTTAGGTAGGGGTTCTAATGTCCACTTTACAAAGCCCATTGTTGTCTTCTGCTGTAGAGGTAGCTTTAGACACTCTGCAGCCCTATTCACTCTGTGCCATGTGAAATAACTATGTAGCAGTATGGAATAATTAGCAAGATGGGTGGGCCTTCTAATCCTTGGATACCATTCTCCACTCAGGAATCATAAACAAACACATTAAGCTAGACATCAACCTCTATACAACTAGGTGGGTTGCAACTGGCTCAAAGATAGAACCCACAGCATGAAAGCAGCAGACTCCATGTCAGAATGCTGACCAGTCATGAGTGGAGTACCACAGGGTCTGGTCCTGGGTCCCCTCATGTTCAGTATCTATGCCTCTGAACTCCAGCCCAACATGAAGGGACTCTGGCTAACAATGTTTGCAGATAACTGCAAGGTGGGTGCTATTATTACCTCCCCAAGTGATGCTGACATCCTGCAGAAAGGCCTCACTGAGAACTACGACTGTTGGCAGAACCCTGGGCTTAAGGTCAGTGCCAGAAAATGTGTTGCCATCCCTTTTGGGAATAACTTGGTTCCCATGAATCACCACATTGATAGTAGTCCACCAAACACAGAAGTCATTATAAGAGAACTGGGAACACAGGTTGACAGCGACCTCTCTGTTGACCACCACAATGCCACTGTGGTCAGAAATTCCTTTTATGTGGCACATCTCATTACTAAGGGTATTGCATCCAGGAAGAAAGAGGTCATTGTCTCCCTTTACTCTTCCCTCATTTAGTCATATGTCAAGTACAATGGCCCATTTGGCATGTACCTCACTAGACACCTGCAAAACCTGGAGAGGCTGCAAAAGTACCTCACAAAGAGGCTTCTAGGCCTTAAACACTTGTCCTATATGGACAGATTCCAATAACTCCAACTATTCTCTG
>NC_056735.1:917353989-917431489 GCF_019279795.1 Protopterus annectens
TACACTCACACTTGCCATAGTCATCACACTAGCTTGTTCCATGCCACCACCCACCAACTGTCCATTATCTGTGGCCACTGGTGACGGGTCATGTGTGGGGATGTTGTGGAGAACAGTGGGATGCCAACTGATGGCACAGATTCAACCCCTGACAACCTCACCTGTGCTTCACTATGACTATCATCATTATCAGAGTCCACAGAGATAGTGACATCAAGTTATGTGCGGGAGGGACCACAACCTCCCCCATCACCACCTGTGAGGGGAAGACAGCGTATGAAAATTAATACCTGCACTATAAGAATGGCTGGCAAGCACACACACACACACACACACACACACACACACACACACACACACACACACACACACACACACACACACACACACATACACAGACCTCACAATACCCAAATATGACATGCATGACACACAGTCAGACCACAACATACACACTCTGGACAGGCCCTCAACATCATGCAGTGGAGACATTTTTGCTCCATTTCACTAATAATATACACCTCTGGGATACATGAGTATTGTTAGTAGGTGATGGCCCTTCACCTAACACACACACTGCACCCATATATACATTATTGCTGTCCACCTGTATAGCACAGTGGCAACACCTACTGAACATACCTCACAATCGTACAAAACTTTGCAGAATGTGTAGATGTCTGCCTCATATGTTTGCTCTGTTCCTCATAACCCCTGTGTTTGTCTGACATATTACTGGGATGATCTGAGGATTGATGTCACTAATTAATGACATACATTTGAGTGTCAGACCCCAAAACCTGCAGTAAATGTGTGTTAAAACAAATCCTGTTACACCTGCAAATTTCTGAGCTTACAGTGGATATGATAAGTGTACACACCCCTGTTTACAAGCCAGGTTCATGTAATATATAAAATGAGACTGCAATAATTAATTTCAAAACATTGCCCAGCTTTAACGTGGCATATCACCTGTGCAATCTAAATGGTAAACAAACAAATGTGTTAGGTGTAAAATATAGTAAGAGAAATACGTACAATAGGGTGGTTGCATAAGTGTGCACACCCTTAAACTGATACATTCTTGAAGCATCTTTTGATTTATTTACAGCATGCAACCTTCTTGGGAAGGTATCTATCAGCATGTCACATCTTGACCTGGCATTATTTGGCCACTCTTCCTTGCTAAAGCCCTCCAACTCTGTGAGATCGCAAGGTCATCTGTTGTGCACAGACCTCTTCAGTTCACACTGTAGATTTTCTGTCAGAGTTTGGTGTGGGGTCTGGTTGGGCCAATCCGTAACCTTGGTTGTGTTCTGGTGGAGCTATTCCTAGATTGATTTGGATGTATGCTTTGGGTCATTGTCATGTGGAAATATGAAACCCTTCTTCATCTTCATCTTTGTGGAAAATGCCTGATGGTTTTGTGCCAAAAGTGAGTGCTGTTTGGTACAATTCATAATTCCCTCCACCTTGACTAAAGCCACAGTTCCAGCTTAAGAACAGCAACTCAGAGCCACCACTTTGCCTCATTGTGGGGATGGTGGTCATCAGGTGATGCAAAGTGTTGCTTGTGCACCAGACATACCTTTCGGAATTGTAGCTGAAGAGTTTTACCTTGATGACATTACACCATAACACATTTACACACATGCTCTAGGGAGACTTGATGTAATGTTTTGCAAATTGTAGCCAGGCCTGGATGTTTTTTTGTATGGGAAAATGCTTCCATCTTCCAACCCTACCCCATAGGCCAGTCTTATGAAGAATATTGCAGGTTTTGTCACACGTAGTTCACAACCAGTACTTGCCAGAGATTCCTGCAACTCCTTCAGTGTTGCTGTATATCTCTTGGCAGCCTCCCTGACCAGTTTTTGTCATGTCTTTTCAACAGTTTTGAGGGTATCCGGTTCTTTGAAACGTCACTGTTGTCCCATATCTACTCCTCCTTTTGATGACTGTCTTCACTGTGTTCCATGGTATATGCAATGCTGTGGAAAATGTTTATGTACCCTACTCCTGACTGATACCTTTCAACACTGAGATCCCTTTGATGCTTTGAAAGTTCTCTGTGAACCATGGCTTTTATTGTAGCAGGTAACTTAATAAATGTCAGGAATATCCTACTGGGACAGCAGACCATTATTTGGTGTTACTGAGATTCTCTTTACTTGATGGCAGGCATGTACTCAAGCAGTCTAAATACTGTAATTAAATCACAAGCTGCTCCAGCAAAGTATTAGTTGACAGGTCTGCATATGTATGCATCCAGCTTATTGTAGGTTTTGTATCCTTCATATTTGGTCCCCTGACAGATTTGTTTGCTTTTTGGGTGAATTGTTCAGGTTAGAGGTCATATTAAAGGTGCGAAAAGGTGTGGAATGAAATATCATGGTCTCATTTTTTTATATCACAAACATCTGGCATCTTAAGAGGGGTGTGTACATGTTTTATATCCACCGTATAAGAGAAATATTACAAATATGTCCCTATTTTCAGGTCTTTGTCCCCCCCATTCTGTCAGTCTCTGTTCAGATGTCTTGCACTGACAGGTTGTGAGGTATGCTATGGAAATGTTACATCTCCTGCATATAGGCCCCTGTGATGACCACTGTGGTTGAATGCAGTTAACCTCATCACAAGTGAACACGACAATAACGCAATATGGGTAGGAGTGACAGTTGTGTGCATGGTAATATGCATGCCCTTAACATGCCTTGAGTATTAACAAGAAATTCCACCGAAACTATGAAGCCAATAACGGTTTAATGCTCAAAGTCCACAAGTTCTCACATAAAAAATTCCATATATCCACGAACAACTAAGCACTTTCGCCAAGGTTAAAAACCATAGGCATCTTCAGAGTTGTTCGTTTATAATGCATTCTCCCCCTTTATACAACTTCCTGTTCATCAATTAACCAATCACTTAAAACAGTTGATGATCACTTAAAACACAATAAACTGATTATTAACAACTGCCTGATCTACCAAAAAGACTTATCAAATAATAAACCATACCCCACTTAAAACATCCCAAAACACACATAAAACTTCATTTTTTCATTTATGCACATAATATATATTACCTTCACTAAACATTCATATACAATGATGTAAAAATTAACACTGGATATAAATTGATTATATTCTTATTACTTGATAATACCAAGAATGTGCTAACAAACCATATAAATAAAAATATATGTGTATATATGAAAAATAAAAAATGCACTTATACAAATCTTGTTATCATAACTAAACAATTCTACCCTGTTTTATTTTTAAAAATGGCTTTATGGAAATAAAGTCATTGAGTCCTGGCGGACTCGTTGCATTAGTCCGTATCTGCCACAAGGACTCATGTGCCCCTAAAATAGACTCCCAATCTCCACCCCACTTATTGTCAGTGATTTTATCTATGACAAAAAATAAAAACTTACTGAAATTCATACATTGTCTAGAGTGCAAATATAAGGCATTGTGTGGATCCTTATTTTTAATAGCTCTCAAATGCTCACCAATCCTGTCCCTTAATCTACGGGTGGTCTTCCCAATATAAAAACCAGGACAGGAGAGGCAAGTGGCCACATAGACCACTCTCTTGGAATTACAATTGCTTTTTCCTGGACACTTCACCGAGACCCCAAACCCACCAATGTCCACATAGGGTCCATTGTTAATATACCTACAATACCTACAATTCTCACACTTAGACATGAACGAGCCTTTACTAAAAACCATATGGGGTGCCTCCAATATATTTTTAATATTGCTGCCTCTCCTGTGAATTATTTTTGGCTTAGTGCCTATAACTGAAAACATATTCTTGTCAAAAATAATATCCCACCCTTTATTAATAATTCCCATAACTTCAGATGTTCTGTTACTAAATTGTAAAACCATACCCGTGGTTCTAGACTCCGTCCCATTGGGTTTATCTGCTTGTACATAGCTTTCCATGGCCAATATCGGTTGAAAATGATTCCATCTTTTCCTTTCTACCTCCTTTTTCACTTTTGTTAACAATTTAAGGGGGTACCCTCTCTCTAAAAACATTCCAATTAAAGTATACATTTCTTCCTTAAATTTACCTTCCTCACTGGTCAACCTTGAAATTCTCACCATCTGTCCTTTCACCACACTACGTTTTTGAAATAGGGGATGGTCACTAGTGAAAAACAACAAACTATTGGAATATGATTCTTTCCTATAGATGGAACTTTGCAAAATGTATTAAGTATTGATGTGGTTAATTTATTTTCAGTCATTCCTCATTCAATTGGTATAGAGATGTTTAAGAGTAGTATTCACCAATTGTCAGATATGGACATAGGGGAAATTAAAATAATAGTACAATTTATGGATATCATTCTTAAAAACAATTTTATGGTGTTTGAAGATGAAATATTCCACCAGATATCGGGTGTAGCTATGGGGGCAAAATGTGCCCCCATTTTTGCAAATTTGGTTTTATTCAATTGGGAAAATAGACATGTATTAACTTCCAAATTTGCTCAAAATATTGTGAGTTACAATAGATTTTTAGATGACATCCTGATTTTATGGAAGGGGAAGGCTGAGGAAGTTATTGAATTTATTGAATTTTTGAATGGGACGACTAGGTTTCTGAAATTTACGTATAAGTGGGAGTTGAAAATCATTAACTATCTGGACATCAGGTTTTGTGTGGAAAATGGCATTTTGCAAAGTTCCATCTATAGGAAAGAATCATATTCCAATAGTTTGTTGTTTTTCACTAGTGACCATCCCCTATTTCAAAAACGTAGTGTGGTGAAAGGACAGATGGTGAGAATTTCAAGGTTGACCAGTGAGGAAGGTAAATTTAAGGAAGAAATGTATACTTTAATTGGAATGTTTTTAGAGAGAGGGTACCCCCTTAAATTGTTAACAAAAGTGAAAAAGGAGGTAGAAAGGAAAAGATGGAATCATTTTCAACCGATATTGGCCATGGAAAGCTATGTACAAGCAGATAAACCCAATGGGACGGAGTCTAGAACCACGGGTATGGTTTTACAATTTAGTAACAGAACATCTGAAGTTATGGGAATTATTAATAAAGGGTGGGATATTATTTTTGACAAGAACATGTTTTCAGTTATAGGCACTAAGCCAAAAATAATTCACAGGAGAGGCAGCAATATTAAAAATATATTGGAGGCACACCATATGGTTTTTAGTAAAGGCTCGTACATGTCTAAGTGTGAGAATTGTAGGTATTGTAGGTATATTAACAATGGACCCTATGTGGACATTGGTGGGTTTGGGGTCTCGGTGAAGTGTCCAGGAAAAAGCAATTGTAATTCCAAGAGAGTGGTCTATGTGGCCACTTGCCTCTCCTGTCCTGGTTTTTATATTGGGAAGACCACCCGTAGATTATGGGACAGGATTGGTGAGCATTTGAGAGGTATTAAAAATAAGGATCCACACAATGCCTTATATTTGCACTCTAGACAATGTATGAATTTCAGTAAGTTTTTATTTTTCGTCATAGATAAAATCACTGAAATTAAGTGGGGTGGAGATTGGGAGTCTATTTTAGAGGCACATGAGTCCTTGTGGCAGATACGGACTAATGCAACGAGTCCGCCAGGACTTAATGACTTTATTTCCATAAAGCCATTTTTAAAAATAAAACAGGGTAGAATTGTTTAGTTATGATAACAAGATTTGTATAAGTGCATTTTTTATTTTTCATATATACACATATATTTTTATTTATATGGTTTGTTAGCACATTCTTAGTATTATCAAGTAATAAGAATATAATCAATTTATATCCAATGTTAATTTTTACATCATTGTATATCAATGTTTAGTGAAGGTAATATATATTATGTGCATAAATGAAAAAATGAAGTTTTATGTATGTTTTAGGATGTTTTTACTGGGGGGTATGGTTTATTATTTGATAAGTCTTTTTGGTAGATTAGGCAGTTGTTAATAATCAGTTTATTGTGTTTTAAGTGATCATCAACTGTTTTAAGTGATTGGTTAATTGATGAACAGGAAGTTGTATAAAGGGGGAGAATGCATTGTAAAGGAACAACTCTGAAGATGCCTATGGTTTTTTACCTTGGCGAAAGCGCTTAGTTGTTCGTGGATATATGGAATTTTTTATGTGAGAACTTGTGGACTTCGAGCATTAAACCGTTATTGGCTTCATAGTTTCGGTGGAATTTCTTGTTTTTTCTGTTTTGCTGGTCATTGACCAGTTGCATTGTGTATGCCTTGAGTATTGACGAAAAACAACAGGGCAATTCTATATGCACCAGCTTCAGGCTGCTGTCCCACATCCAGACTGGAGAAACCTACGTAGTTGTTGGAGAGAGGTATTGTCAGCAGACTCACATCTGGCATTGGTACAAGATGAATGAGCTGTTCTGCACATTTATTGTTCAAGCTCCAGTACTTCAGAATTTGCTGTTCTTTACCATAGATGTGCATGTCTGTGCATTACAAAACCCTACTGCAACTGCATTCTGATCTGACATATACATCTAGATAGTCTACGGATGTCAGTATGGCTGCTAGACTAGTCTATTGAACCCCAGTGGGAACTTATCTGCATGCTCCTCCTACAGTGTATGGGTGCCACCCACCTCCACATTGTGGGTGTCTGGACTCTGATGTTTGAGTGGGGTGAGTGCCCCAAGGTTGGCAAGGAACTCTTCAGTGGGTGTAAGTGGGGCGCGCATGGCAGGAACCCCACCTGTGGCTGTGCAGTCCCTGGCCACGGCAGCAGCCCTTCACCAGGCATGGCATATCAGGTCAGTCACACGATGCCAGACCTGCGGGTATATTCATGCATGCAGGCCGACATCATTTACCCTGTGGCAAGGTTGTCCCACAGGGTGGTCCACTCCTGCAGATGCTATTGGCTCTGGCTGAACATTACACTGTAGTGCTGGATGATGTGGTTGGTTATTACTGCAGTTTCAGCCTCCATGTAAGCAAGATTTCTGGCATGATACATTGCACCTAGAAGACATAAATAGGAAAACACATTGCAGAACCTCATACATTTGTCAGTGGTATTTACAGAACCTGCACATCAGCATTGACTAGCATTAGCCCGCCACTCACAACCACATCACACCCCTGTCAGCTATCAGCACAGTATCAACTTGCATTGCACTTCTGGTCCTTATGTGCCATGTTCCCCCCAATGATGGCAAGTAAATTGCATAATCCTCTCTTCATCATTCACTTCTCTGTATAGGGATGACAGTGGCTATTTTCCATATGGATGGGGTGTGGATGGTGCTTAGGCTTTGTTTGACTATAGTGTGTAATGGAGCTGGAAGCATATGCCTGGGTTCATGTAGGACGCAGACATGGATGTTATCAGGTCCCATGGAGACCTAATTTTGTTGCATTTCAGTTGACATTATGGACCTGCTCCTTGATGATGAGGGGAGGGGTGCGAGTGCTGTGCATATCCACCTATACTGATGGGGGACAGGGGGTGATGTTTCCACTTAACCTGTCTGCAGCAGGTTGGCTATACCTATGGCTTGTGTGTATGTGGTGTGATTGACCACCAGTACAGGGTGGGCTGGGTTGTTGAATCTGGGACTGAAGACATAAGTGAGGATGGCCTTGTGATTGTCCTTGGTGGAGTGGATGTGTTTAATTTGTGCTCACAGTTAGCCTTAATGTGATTCACCTGTGACTTTATATGCTTCTTCAGACAAAGGTGGACATGCTTCAAAGTTGGTGCCTGCACCTACTTGGCCCTGTACAGCCAATATAGCAACCTATTATCTGGTTTGTATATTGCTGCTGTCCAGCAAAGGTGATTGCTCTACCTTGATGGAGGTGAGTTTTACGAGTCAGGTATTGCTGAGACCATACAGCTATGTAGGTGCTCCTATAACTGTTTGTAGTAGGCATGGACATGAAGTCATAGCACAGTTGGACACTTCCCCAAATTTAACCTGATAATCATGCTTATTGTAGTACCCATTTCTGTGTCAGGTCAATGCAAGAACCAGTAGCTGTAGCCATATATGTCTGTTGGATGCACTAACACTCATATTATACACATGTACAACATATACCGCTTATTTACCTGACTGCTCGTAACTCTTTTCTGTTGTTTTCTGGTTTCCAAATAAACCTATTCATACATACATGTGCACAGGTGATATCTGATATACATTTCTGTTCAATGTCATTATGGCACACTGTATTTACACTCTTGCTGTTCAGTCATACCTCTCAACCTGTTAGAACAGAACATCTGGACGACGGCACACATAAATGGGGGGTAAAGGCCCAAAAATATTGACACTGTATTACTATTGCTGTAACATACATAAGTCAGTTGGTAGCAAAGTAGGCTTTGCATTCTCAGAAATACCCTGGAGTATGTCTGGCATTCTTAAGTTTGCTATTATGTTCTGATGTCAGTGTTCACAAGTTTGCTATTGGTTTGCCAGACATAACACACCTCTGTGTGTAAATGACTACAGATATTAGGCACACATGTGCTTATTCTGCAACACTACACTGTACAGTTGAATAGTATGAGCTCAATATATCACATGTAGTTCAACGCACACTTCTGTGACAGTAGTTTACTATGCACATACCCTGTATAGGTCTCTTAGATTTGCAACACAAACATATGTATCATAGTTATATTCACACGTAACATATGGATATTTACAACATCACAGTAGCTGGCCTAGCATTTTCACAGTCAGTAGTGTTCGACAGAGACTCCAGTAGTAATCATATGTTCCTGGGGTGACTCAAGGGCCTGAGCTGTGATCTATGTCACTGCAGACAGAGCCAGCTGCTATGGCCATAGGTGCTGTTCAGCAATGTATCAGTACAGCAAGGCTTGTTGAGACATATTTGTTTAACTTCCTATTTCCCTTTATTACATACCCCCTACTGCATTCCATTACATTCTAACTAGTTCCCCATACCTCTTTTTTTCCAAGTAGTACTGAATAGTCGTGTTTTGGTTTTGTTCAGTTTGTTTTGTGGGCTTTCTTTCTTTCTCTCTTGCTCTCTCTGTCTACTTACATAGAGGTTCACACCTGTTTTGCATAGGAAGCAGTTTGCCTTTTGTAGGTAATGGCCATGAGCAGGTGATGGCCTGTGCTCCAATTGGTGTTCTCCACTTGCTAACTGCATGCAGGACAGCTGTGTTGTTATTCCAATAGCCAGTTGCATGGCAACACACTACTATAATTGAGTACTTCATGTGTGCATTGCTCCTTTTCCTTCCCTGTGAAGAGGACACCATGGAGGTGTGTGAGCTACAGCATCACAGAGGGTAGGTGAGAATCCCTCTTACAACAAGACCTGTCCATGGACACTGAAATGAAATAAACGAGCATTTCAGTGTTCACAGACACTGAAATATTGTTTGAAAGTGCATTATGGCACTTTCTGACTGCAGGGGGCATGTTCAATGTCCATGCACTACTTAAAACACACCCCTTGCACTCATTCACTGTCCCTGTCTGTTTAGCCTTCAGGAATATGCAAGGCGTGCTGCTGTTAAAGCTAAGGGTAAATGGACATGAACCACCCCTTGCAGGAATAGCAGTATTCCTGCATGGAGTTTATTGAATCTTGAGGAATAACTCATTTTTTTAACAGTTTACCCAGCATTATATTTTCACTTGGTATGCATCAGATGTTTCACTGTGATGAAAAAAAAAAAAAAAACAACTGCCCAGCATTATGATCCCTACAGCAAAATTCGTGCCAACTGGTAAGATCTTGCCTTACTGTCAAACAACAGCTCATTAATTTTCTTGAAGATACCATGACTTAGTTAATGAAATTCTGAAATAGTTTGTGCCAGCGTCATAAATTTCATTTGGACTTCTCTATTCCCCATATTTGACCTGATCCAACCTACTCCAACTACTAGCTCATTGCCCATGTGCAAAGATGATAACTGTGAATGAAGAAATATAGCAGATGTAATATTTCTTTCTTATATATAAAGCTTCCATTGAGCAGATATGGTACACGATTCTATTAGACATCAGCTCCCCACATTTGCCATAAATGACAATAGTAAATTCTCTAGTCATAACAGATACCTTCATGCTAGGAGTATATAGCAGTTGAACAAAGATAAAATAAATGTATCTCTGCTATAGAATAGCAATTTATTTACCAGTTACCTAGCTTGCACCCATAGCAATTGTGAATGTTTTTACCAGCTACATTTCTGTTAAAACTGTTTAAGTAAAACACAAAAAACACTGTAGACTGGACACTCGGCAGCCAAAGGCTATACACCTAACTTGAATACAAAATAACTTGTATGAGCCAAAAATTGTTAGTGCTTTCATTTAATCAAATATTAAACTTCTTCAGACATTATAGTAATTACATCACTTCCTTAAATACTACATAAAATCATCTCATTGGTTAAAACCTTTCATTAAGGCAATACTTTCATTCTTATTTTATAACATTCACAACCACTTATAAAAATGTAAGAGTCCATCTCTGCTGTCATTCTAAATAAACAATATATGTATTATACAACTATATACAAAATAATAAAAATACTACATATCATTTATATTCTAATCATTACATATGTTATACTAATTCTTATAACTGTACTTCAAAACCTTACTACTAGGTTATTATATGCATATGCTAAACTCATATTTATGTATTCAACCTTATAACGTCTTTCTCTGTAAGGCTTTCAACTTCAGCGTTACGCATCTAGTTAAGTAAACAAAAGCCTGGCAAACAGGATGTCAAAAACTCAGAGCACTCTTTTGGAAATTGATGAAGATTGAGCCGAATATTTAAAAACTGGAACTCAAGCCTATGACAATTAATTCAGAATATTCAGAAATAAAGTCATGTCTTAAGGACAATATACAACAACTCTGATCTTGCAGGCTAATAGCAATGTTACCTTGTGCCACACTTTGGACACTACAGATAAAGAAACAGTCAAATTATTATAACACTATTTTGAAACAATAGTACCATATGTCTTAGTAATACTACTCTTTAGTTCTTAGGCTCATTTGAATCAGATGATGTAACCAAAAATTCATAAAACTGTCGGCTTATTAACTTGTTTCTCTCACTGTTTGGTCAACAGAAGTATCAGAGTGGGCAATTTTCCTACACTGTACAACGATGCATAAATCACTCTCTTCTCAAGGTGGTAATTCAACTGATGTAAAGAATGTCAGTTTCATGCCTTTGAAAAATAGTGGATACAACACTGGAAAACATCAAATGTTTGATCACATGATGTGTATTGTATTTTAAAATATATCACATTGTGTTATCTGTGAGATTTTTCAATTATTTCATCACTATTAATGCACACAGAACTTATTAGTGAAGGGGTTAGCAAAAGTACAGTTATGTAGACATTTTTGGAGAAGTATAAGACCTTCAAAACATTCAGAATCTCTGGGTATTCAAACCTGAGTAATATGATTTCTCATATTGGTATGCACAGAAATAGCACTGGCTGGTTCCATAGTTGTTTACCAAATAGAAGATTGGAAGTTTAAAATCCATGCACTGGGGTATACATTGGAAGGTAAAAGATGTCAAACTCTAAACCTAAAGTCAGAAAATTCTGAATTAATGAAACAGCTAAAAGTAACTAATTGTTTAAGACTGGCTCAAATATTATGATAGTTTAAGATGATTTCTGAAGTGTTTATTTGAATAATTCATTTACTGATATTTACTTATTTTATTTGTATATATGCACAGTTTTGCAGCCATATGATTATATATTACTATTTAAACAGCAATATTTCAAAAAGTAATGATCTCAAAAACACTTGAAACAAAATGTTTTAAATAATCAGTTTAGTGCATAATTCAATTTGTAGTTAATTCTTCATTTTTTTAGTACAAAGGTATATTTTTCCTTTGATAACATAATCAGTTATTGAGCTGAACAGCAACAGTAACTCTTCTGATTTGTCATGTTTATCTGTGAATAATTTGTTCAACCTGGAAATTACCCTAATTCAGTGATGGCATCTGCAGAACCTTGTATCTGACTAAAACTTTACAATTTGTATGCCATAAGAAAGCACTTCCAGCATTTTGTGGGAAATGTATTGGGAGTATGTAACAAGCAAACAATATTCTGTTGACAACTCACACTGAAATGACTGGTACTTGTGCTCTGTCAAGTTGAAGTCCAAATTCAAAAATGATATTTGGACTTAGACAACTCATAAAGACCCTTTTACAAATGTGCAGCTAGTAAAATATATTTTATCACTAGCTATTAACAGCATGGCAAATTATTTGAGGGAAAATAAAAGTATTAACTACAAATCGTTACAGTGGGCAATATTTATTTTGATCTGTTTTAAGTACTATATTTTACAAGTTTCTAAAATATGAATTAATGTGGATATAGTCTGGTATGTTTAGATGTGCTTTTGCTTACCAGCTTTCCTACACAGAACTTCAAATGATTTCTGATAAACCTTCTCATGAAATATATAGATATGCAAAATGATGTTACAAATCCTAATTATGTTGATGGAATTGATACTCAAAAAGAGTATTTTTTTACTTTTGAGTCAAATGTTTTTCTGCAAACAGTGGAAGTGGCTGTGGGTAGCCTTTTGGTACAACTTTTTGTGAATATAGTGATGGCTTATTGGGAATTATAGTAATTGTACATCTCCCTTTTCGCATATGTTGCATTCTATGGCAAGTTTATAGATGACCTGTTTAGCTATGGGTAGGAAACAAACAGTAATTATTAGAATTTATCAAACAAATAACTACCAAGTTTGGAAGTTCCAGTCAAAATGCCACCAGAATGACATACATTTTTTTGGATATAATGGTATAATAGAAAGTCATACTGGCAAATAATTTGCATATAAAACATTTAAGAAAGAGGTGAGTTCTAATTACAACATGAATATCTGTCAAGTGTTGTTTTAAAGGGACAGTTAGTAATAACATCCAGACTAGTGAAGATGAAATGCTTATAGAATAAGTAAAACAAATGATAGAATAATTTTTGAAAAAGTTTGTCCTATATAATGGACAAAATACATTTCCAAAGAAGTGTTAAGAGAAAGTTTTACAAGGTTTAAACATTGTCTGTAGTAGATGTTATTAATGACTTTGTGTTAACCAATGAGAAAAAGGAAGGCTCTCTGATGGATGCGATTTACACAATGAATTCATATCTAACTAACATTGTTGTCTTAAAACAGTGGCATACCGTTTTTGGAAATAAATAGCTGAACAGATGCTTGAGAAATGAACTGCAGTTGAGGAAAAAAAGATCAAAGTATTCTAATTGCTATTTTCAGAAAAAAAAATAGAACAACTTGGATGAAAAGAGCAAACAAATAGAGGAAAAGTTACCATTTTTCCTGCTAGTGCTGTTGATGGTTTAGATAGGCTAATTGTTCCCTATGTGTGTATATATATATATATATATATATATATATATATATATGGATATAGAGTCTGTATCACTTTGTTGAAATGGCAGAAGTTCGAACACCATATGTTCGAACTTCTAACCTTGAAGTGCAAAACCATCAAAGGCTTAGAACAGCGATTTTTTTTCCCCAAGGGAAAAAAAAATCACTGATCCAAGAAACACACACACAAGACAAGCACATCAAAAAAACAGCAATCCACATGCATACACTTAAAATCCTACATCTAACCCTACACTAAACTGTACATACTGTACTATCTATCCACTTACCTTAAACAAACTCTTACCCTAAGGTCTGTCACTATCACACACTCACCTGACCTGTGCCCTAACCCTAAATCACCTATCCCGCCCTAACCCTAAAGTTTGTCACTATCGCACACCCACCTCACCCGTACCCTAACCCTAACTCACCTAACCTGTGCCCTAACGCTAACGTCCACACAATTGCACACTTACCTGGACCCAGCCCGTAACTTTCCACCACAGTGCTGAAAATCGTGAAGCCACAGAAATGGCCCACCAAATTCTTTCCCTGGGAAAGAATTCGGTGTTCCATGGCTTTGCGATAATCAGTTTTCAAACTTCACAGTTCGAACATATGGTGTTCGAACTGCTGAAGTTTCTTCGAACTGATAGGAACCCTATATATATATATATATATATATATATATATATATATATATATATATAGTAATACCAGAAACAGATTACATAATAGAAGTTAGTAAAAAGTTTTTGGTGATACTTATAGTCCGAAGGTTTACAATTTCTTAGTGGACATTCAGAGACAATGCCACTAAGCCTATATTCAAATACACTGATCACAGTTTATTCATATTAATTACATAAATGTGAAAGCTTTTGAAAAAAAAAGTTTCTTAAAATGTGTAAAGTTAGTGATGTTAATCCTTAAGTATGAGCAAAGTACTATTTGAAAATATAATTCTGGAAGTAGTCGGGTATTATGGGTGAACTTGGCTCTGAGCTAGCCTGTATGAAATATTGACTCATATTTAAGAAAAGCAGCATACAGAGCAGGTATTTGCATTAACTTTTGAAAAATACAAATGGGTTGTATGTGTTTTCTATACATGTATCATTATGTGCATACTCTGTTTTATTAAAAGAGTAGAAAGTGGAAGATAGTACAGACTGAAAAAGGGATAGACTTGGCACAGAGGAATACACAGAAGGAACATATCAAGATGGTGCTGCTGAAGGAGGTGGGAAAGGAGGGCTAGTATACTTTTGTTGAGGGGACAGATCTCCCCTATTTTTCAAATTATTTTATGTAAGAGGGTAGAAAGTATGTTAAGAGAGTGAAGGAGACAGGATTACGGAAAGAGGGAGGCAAAGATGAGCTATTCTCAAGACCACAGGACTTCAGATGCTTCCATTGCATGATGTTCCAGTGGAGGATCCCAAATCTGAAGGGGGGGGGGGCAGTCGTGGTGTAATGTTTGGCAACAACCAAGACAGTGAGTCCTGTACTAACTGAAGAGCATCCAGGACAGGTCTTAGATGTCTGTCCACTACCAGCTAAACCATATCTTCAATTAGTCCCCAAACTCACAGTCTGCATGTCTTGTCAGGCTGCACCATGCCATCTAGAGGACTGGTGCCATGTCTCAAACCTGTAAGAATGCCTTGTATGGGCAGAGGGTAAACATTCATTTACTTAGGAGGAATTGTAGTTGGGCCGCTGCTGGGGATTCTCCACTTGTGGAAACTTTAATGTAAATGGAAGAGAAAAGAAAAACAAGACAAAGTAATGCATAATTACAAGAAGAAAACAGAGGGGAAGGTTAGAGAGACAAATGAGAAATGGAGACAGTAAATTGACTCATAATGTAATACATCGGTAGATTATTAATAGTGATTTCTTATTTTTAATTAAATCTTCATTCATGTGTGTGTGTGTGTGTGTGTGTGTGTGTGTGTGTGTGTATATATATATATATATATATATATATATATATATATATATATATATATATATATATATATATATATATATATATATATATATATATATATATATATATATATATATATATATATGCATCTATACAGTGGATATAAAAAGTGTACACACTTCTGCTAAAATGCCAGGTTTTTGTAATATAAAAAATTAGACCACAATAAATCATATCAAAACTTTTCCCACCTTTAATGTGACCTATAACCTGTACAATTCAATTGAAAAACAAACAAATCTTTTAGGGGAAAAATATAAAAAATAAAAAATGTGCAATAAGCTGGTTGCATAAGCGTGCAAACCCTTAAACTAATACTTTGTTGTGTGTGCACACCCTTAAACTAATACTTTGTTGAAGCACCTTCTGATTTAATTACAACATTCAGTCTTCTTGGGTTGGATAGGATTCTATCAGCATGACACATCTTGACTTGGCAAAATTTGCCCACTCTTCCTTGCAACAGTGCTCCAAATTTGTCAGATTGTGAGGGCATCTCTTGTGCACAGCTCTCTTCAGGTCACCCCAGAAATGTTCTATTGGATTTAGGTCTGGGCTCTGGCTGGGCCATTCAAAAACTTTAATTTTCTTCTTGTGAAGCCATTCTTTTGTTGATTTGGATGTTTGCTTTGGGTCATTGTCATGTTGAAAGGTGAAATTCCTCTTCCTCTTCAGCTTTCTAGCAGAAGCCTGAAGGTTTTGGGCCAAAAGTGACTGGTATTTGGAACTGTTCATAATTCCCTCCTCCTTGACAAAAGCTCCAGTTCCAGCTGAAGAAAAACAACCCCAAAGCATGATACTGCCACCACCAGGCTTCTCTGTGGGGTTGGTGTTCTTTTGGTGATGCGAAGTGTTTTTCTGCCAAACATATCTTTTGGAATTGTGGCCAAAAAGTTCACCCTTGGTCTCATCAGACCATAACACATTTTCCCACATGCTTTTGGGAGACTTGATGTACTATTTGAAAATATAATTCTGAAAGTAGTTGGGTATTTTGGTTGAACCTGGCTCTGAGCAAACATGTATGAATTACTGACACAGGCCTGGATGTTTTTCTGTGTAAAAAAAGGCTTCCATCTTTCAACCCTACCCCATAGTACAGATATATGAAGAATACAGGAGATTGTTGTCTCATGTAGTACACAACCAGTACTTGGTAGAAATTCCTGCAGCTCTTTCAGTGTTGCTGTAGGTCTTTTGGCAGCCTCCCTGACCAGTTCTTGTCTTGTCTTTTCATCAATTTTGGAGGGATGTCCAGTTCTTTGCAATGTCACTGTTGTCCCATATTTTCACCACTTTTTGATGACTGTCATCACTTTATTCCATGGTATATCCAATGATGTAGAAATTTTTTTGTACCCTTCTGCTGACTGATTGGGAGGATGGCCTAATGGTTAAGGTGTTTGCCTTACAAACACAAGGTGCAGCGTTTAAGTCTCACAAGGATAATTGGCTAAGCTTAAAATGGCTCATAAGTGAAATTGCTTTGTAAGCGCTCTGCACATCATGGCTTTTGCTGTTAGCAGTCAACTGAGTAAATGTCAGGAAAATCCTACAAGGCAGCTGAACTTTATTTTGGGTTGATCAGAATCTCTTTAATTGATGTCAGGTGTGTACCCAAGGAGACTGAATGCTGTAATTAAATAAAAAGGTGCTTCAACAAAGTATTAGTTTTAGGGTGTGCACACACAACAAAGTATTAGTTTAAGGGTGTGCACACACAACAAAGTATTAGTTTAAGGGTGTGCACACACAACAAAGTATTAGTTTAAGGGTGTGAAGACTTATGCAACCAGTGTATTGTACGTTTTTTATTTTTATATATTTCTCCAGCTAACAAATTTGTTTTTCAATTGAATTGTATAGTTTATTGGTCACATTAAAGGTGGTAAAAGTTTTGAAATTATTTATTGTGGTCTCATTTTTTTTTATATCACAAAAAAAGTCATTTTAACAGGGAGTGTGTAAACTTTTTACATCCACTGTATATTCTCAGAAAAAGTATTCTGGGGAATAGTACTGAAAACCTGTGAACAATGAGAATATTGATAACAAGTGGTGATTTTTACATTTGCTGACTCCTGTTAATAAAGATAAGTGGTTGTGGCACAGGAAATGATAACGTTGGAAATATGTAGCTGATATGCATTGTGCCTTATGTTTACAAAATAAATATAAAGACAATTATTATTGAACATGTTTCATTGGAAAAATGATATTTTTTATCTCAGAATCATGTCTGCATACTCATGAGCATCTTTAGTCAACTTCTTTAGGTGTCTTTTCTCCTGTGACTGATTGTAGGAAATCTCTTCAGCTGCATATAGAAGATAAAGGAGAAGGTTGCTTACCCATCAGAGATCTTTGCTGAATTCTTTCTTACATGCTTCCATTTATTACTCCATAAAACACATAATTTATTATACATTTGTACTGAATCTACATCCCTCACATCCTTACATTTACTACACATCAAAGCAGCAAAGTAAAGATTTTCATAAAGTTTTTGTGTTCTGAATCCATATACGTGTGTGTGTGTGTGTGTGTGTGTGTGTGTGTGTGTGTGTGTGTGTGTATGTGTGTGTGTCTGTGTGTGTCTGTGTGTGTGTGTGTGTGTGTGTGTGTGTGTGTGTGTGTGTGTGTGTGTGTGTGTGTGTGTGTGTGTGTGTGTGTGTGTGTGTGTGTGTGTATGTGTACCTATAGATGTATAAATTAATTTAAATATTCATGTGGGTTTCCGCCAGCTGCTCTGGTTTCCTCCCACGTTACAAAGACATATCTGAAGCATTTCTTCCTGGCCCTGTGCTGAAAAAGTTAACAAACATTAAATAAATAAATAAATTATATATGTATGTGTATATATATATATATATATATATATATATATATATATATATATATATATATATATATATATATATATATATATATATATATATATATACACACATATATAAATGTCTTGTTTACTGTAGGTTGAACTAGAAGGATATCCTGACTTAGTTCAAACCGTTACATTTGAAGTTTGTGTACATCATGTTTCTTTAGAGGATAGGTACTTTCTCAAACCTTTGCATATGTTTCTACCAAAGTTAACTGCTCTTCACTATGCGTTGCAGAATCTACCTTTATTTAGACATATCATGTAAAAATGCTGAATTCAGCATAATTTTAAATAACGAAAGAAAGGTGTTAAAGACTGTATTTCTTACTAACCTTTGTGCATGCTATTTAGTCGCTACTTTAAACCTCATCCCCTCTCTCCTTAGAGTGAGGTAGCTAGGTGAGGTCAGCTGTCTTGTATGTTCAGTTGCAGTTTGGGAATAAATGACTGCGTTATTCAGTTATGACATTAATAACTACTTTGAGGCCTACCCAAACCAAAGCATTTTTAAAGCTGTCTGCCTGTAGTACAAATAACTAATAAGCTAAGACCTATAGTATGTGAAATTGTTTGGCAATGCAAGTATGTTATAATCAGTTTTTGTATAAATACATAAAACATACACGCGCACACACACACACACACACACACACACACACACAGATATATATATACATATATATATATATATATATATATATATATATATATATATATATATATATATATATATATATATATATATATATATATATATATATATATGGGTCTACTTCGTAACAATGAAAGACCAGATGAACGAAATGCACAACACCGAGACGAAAACAACGAAACCCCTGAACATCGAAAAACACGTAAGTTTAAAGAACACACATAACACACAAAAACACACACAACTGCCCCACACTACTAAACAAAACACCCTACACTAATAATAGGCAGGGGGCCAAGCCCCCTTGCACCCGCCATGTGGGGGGCTGCACCCCCCACCCCCCTACTTTAATATTCTAACTCCGAGATCACACAGACACACAAGGCAAACACACACCCACCAAGTACAGTCCCTCACACTCACACACCACAGTCACAACACACACTTACACACAGCATTTCCCCTCACAAATACACTCTCACACACACACTTACCTACAGCAGAACACGAAAAGCACTAATTCAAACTCCCATAACATCAAGATTTTGAATTTTGCGCTTTTCGGTGTTCTGCGGTTTCGTTGTTTTCATCTTGGCGTTCCGGATTTCGATCTTCTGGTCTTTCGTCCAACTCAAGTATACCCATATATATATATATATATATATATATATATATATATATATATCTATATATATATATATATATATAGATATATATATATATAAATATATATATATATATATATATATATACATATATATATATATATATATATATATATATATATATATATATATATATGTGTGTGTGTTTGTGTGCGCATGTACACTTCTATACATTTACACTTTTATTTATTTATTTATTTTACATTTGTCGACTGGGCTAGTCTAACTAGAAATATGTCCATTTTCAGTAGAGGCCCGGGGAGAAAAGCTCCAGGAAAACCTACAAAATTAATAGTGGATATAACATAAAACGGTTTTACACAGCAGTAATTATAATATAAAACCTTATCTAAAGAAATTGTTAAAAAATGTAAATAAATATATATATATATATATATATATATATATATATATATATATATTTTTTAGAAGATAAGCTACTCATACTAATTATCGGATAAACAAATATTAGAAGGGTAGTATACTAGAGAAGTTACAGTATAATTGTAAACATTAAATTTCTATGCAAGACTAAAGGATATAGAAGCATTTTAAGAAGGTTATAATAGATGAAGGTTGAAGATTAGAATGGTTTAATACCTGACTTTTATTTGCCACAGTAAACAAAATATAACTATTCTGATATAGAAACAAAAATCATAGTGTACCTCTTGCTGGAGTAACACCTAGACAATATCAAAAGAGCAGTACCTAGTACAGAGTGATAAAAGTTTGAAATCTGGCAAGATAGGCAGGGGGCCAAGCCCCCCTGCACCCCCCCATGTGGGAGGCTGCACCCCCCCACACCCCCCTTCTTTAATATTCTAACTCCGAGATCACACAGACACACAAGGCAAACCCACACCCACAAAGTACAGTCCCTTTCTTATCCTATAATTAGAAATTACTTCTTTCTTCACACATTTACCTGTAATTATGCAATATTTACCTAACACATTTTTAAAACCTATTTTGGGTAAGATTTAAAAAATAATACATTACATAACCTAACGGTAACCTGGTCTAAACATTGGTTGTTGGTCAAGCCTTTACATTTACACTTTTATGTATGTATACTTACATATATTTTATTTACTCGTATATATACATTTGTAATTATACACTAAAGCATGTCTGCACATTAACATTCTATGCATGTATAAAGATGCTTTTCTGTTTACAGATATGTTTATGTATACATATAACTTTTGGATTACATACAAATACATATTTGCTCTTACACATATCTTTCTTCGTACATTTACCAGTAATTATGCAATATTTGCCTAACACATTTTTGAAACCTATTTTAGGTAAGATTTAAAAATAATACATTACATAACCTAACAGTAACCTGGTCTAAACATTGGTTGTTGGTCAAGCCTTTACCTTTGCAGGTCATCATACCTGTTTTGCACTAGAGCTCAGACCGAGTGATTCTTGAGAAGGATGACAGTTAATAACCCAACTCTTGCCGGATTTCAATCTTTTACCACTCTGTACTAGGTACTGCTCTTTTGATATTGTCTAGGTTTTACTCCATCAAGAGGTACACTATGATTTTTGTTTCTGTATCAGACCAACTTTCAGTTCATCTTCATGTCTTCACAGATTCAGTTCATCTTCATGTCTTCACAGATACTGCCATCATTCAAACTGCCAGTACTAAAGTGTGGTACACAAGGTTGCGACTAAACTCACTGGGGTATTACACCACCATAACCAAACCCAAATACCACATATAGTCATTAAGTATATTTCTGCTACTACTGGCATGTCTGGTTTTATCAAATCACTTTGTCAGATACATATGGAGATATAGTTAAAGGAATAGTTATATATTTTTTACTGTGGCAAATAAAAGTCAGATATTAAACCATTTCATTTTCATTTTCCTATTTGTGTATTTGCTTCTGTAAATTAATATTTTAACCTTTTTTTGTACAATTGATATTAATGTCATGTATAACTCATTTTTGAAAGCATGCCTTTCTAAGTAGCATAAATATGTTTTTTTTTCACTTCACTTTATAAATAATTCTGCATGCTGGTGTCACGTTGCCATAACAGAAACCATTAAGTGTTTTGAGGTGATAACGTTTGTCCTGGAATAGAGGACGGATATGAATTAAGCTTCATGATTATACAACCTAACTGTGGTTGACTGCATTTTTCTTTTTTTATGCATACAGAAGTTTGAGATATATTAGGCATGTTTACACATTTCAAAGGCCAGCTTGTCACAGCATTGGTAAGGATATGTCACCCACAGCTACCCGAGTTTTAGTTGCATGAAACAGTTGACATACCTACTCATGTATTAGTATGTTTCATATTGATAAGTGGAACACAACCTAACTTGCATACAAAATGTGTTAATAAGTTTAATACCATCATATTTAGTTTTGATCTGTCGAGTCAGGTAGCAAGTGTTTTAGGAAAGGGCAAAGTTTATCAAGTTAGGAATGGCAATATGGTTATAAATTATTGGGAAACATTACATCCTGAATTTGAAGAATGGTTATTGCTAGGAGAACTGTGTTTTTCATTGACACAAAATAAAGATGTAGTTGATTCATGTTAATCATGATGGCATGAGTGAAAACATTAGTACTGGAAATATTTGGGGAAGTACTGTTTTGGTAATGTCAAAGATAAATGTTTGCAATATACTTTTTGCATGTATAGATTATGATATATAAGATATTAATACATAATTCAAAAGTTTGTGAAATCTAATGCACAGTATTTTCATCAATATATTATGTTAGAATAAATGCTGCTGTATAGTGACATTTAAAACTGTTATTCATAAATGAAAAATCATGTCAATATAAATACAGGAAAATGGTAGTTTAAGTATTCAACTCTGCCAGCAATGGCATAAAATGGCAGTTTAATGATAAGTGCTTGCAGTACAGTTATGCATGTGTGGATGATGCTGTACAGATTAATATAATATAATTTTAACTTGGTGAATTTGGACTTACGGTTTATGTATATAAATGTGTATTGTGCCACTTAACTGTTTTTGGACTCAGATCTTTACTTTGTTTCTTACGAAAGCTATTTGACTGATGAGTGGAATGACCTTTAGTATGTTACATGATGTTTTAGTAAATGAATGATGCACAAGCAGGGATAATTTTAACTATGAGAACTATATCTTCCTGACAGCCCTTAGGTCATATGGCACATATCTTTTGAAAAGAGGGGAATCCAACGAAGCTGAGAAGGCAAAGACAAGTGGTATTCCATATAAATACTGTTTTTGGAAGGAACCACCCATTAACACACTGCAAGAAGAAGGCAAGAAATATGGTAGGACATGCCTGAACAAAGGCAAGGCAGAATGCAATTGCCCATAGCACTGCTGGGGGGGGCTTCATAGACTTATTCCTTTAACACCTAATGCCACTGAGTAAAAAGGTCACACAGGAAAGCCAATTGGTTAAAAACACAAAAAGAAAATCTAGCAAAGCTAGAATTTCCACTGTGTGATACCTTAAACCTCTTGAATCAGAGGCAACATGGGACATGAGGGGTTTGGCTTTACTGGCCTGAAATTGTCCATAAAAAGACTTAAAAGTAAAAGAAAAAAATCATGGACATTCAGAAATGCCATTTAGCGAAAACACTTGATATCCTTAAAGGGTAATTTACATATATCCCATGTTGCCTCTGATTCAAGAGGTTTAAGGTATCACACAGTGGATATTCTAGCTTTGGTAGATTTTTCTTTTTTGTTTTTAACCCCAATGAGGAATAGATCCTTTCCATTTTTTGGCGATCTCTACTTAACAGATGAGAATGGCATGGGCATGATCAGAGAAGGCGTGAATATTGATTATTTCCCATATCTGCAGCATCAGCTGACATCTGCACAGAAAGGGTGGTTTGACAACTGTAACATATTTACTTTGAGAAATAACTGTTCAGGTGAAATCATTACATGTAACTCAAGACATTTACTATTAACAGGTGAACCCTTCATTTCTGCACGTACTGGTATTGAAAAAGGTATGCATGCTAATTGTCTTCCACACCTCATTACACATACAGTAGTCTATTCCAGTTATGTAATACATTAATTCTTTACAAGGTCAGCAGCAGAAATGAGCAATTCTGCTATACTAGTAAATTTAAAAGAAAGCAGCAGAAAAAGGGCTGCTGCTGATGATATAGTTATATTTATGCCTGAGGAAAGTGTTACACAGTCTGCAATTTTAATGGGAGGAGCACACACCCCACAACCTGTTAATAACTCTGTATGAAGTGATACTATATTACAAAGTCAATTACATGGTGATATTACATTACAGGCTGTAGAGGGTGAAAAGTCATGCACCTCAGCACCAGTGTATCCAAACCACTTTGTCCATTGTGACCCCTTCTCAAAGGGGTGCAAGGCAAAAGCAAATGTCACAGCTACCTTAGGAAATATTGTATAAACTACATTCCACTCTGCTACAGGCCCCATGAAGAGCTCAGTGTCTCTCCAGTAAGTGTTTTACAGCTGTTTATGCGTATTTATGTTGAATTGTGTTAGACATCTAATTTGATTTATGCTTTATTACTTGAAGTTACTATGCATGCTAGCATTTTGTTTGTCTGTACCAAGTTGTTTTTAGTATAATAGTATGGTCTATTTGCATAGCTACACCTTGTTAACTAATGTCATTTATGTATATGTGTTGTGTGTAGACAGCTCATAATGGTGTCTAATTATTTCTATATAATGGTGCTGTTACTGGTGGATAGAATCACATTAGAGACCCAGGACAGAGTACTGCTCACTATATTTTTATCTGTGACTGCATAACTGTCAGCTGAGGTCCCTTCTCACTGACGTTTTTCCAGTTTGCTCAGTATCTGCATATACTAGTGGTTGGTTCAAGTCATATTTTCCTGTATGCAGTAACTATTTGCTCAGTTTGGTTTTTGTAATCTTTATAATATATCTTTGCCATGTCAAAAGTGCTTACTCCTCTCTGTACTCTTCTTTTCTAGACCTAACATCACTCTAAATATTCTGCGGTACCGATACCACCTTTATCATTCTTATAAGAAAAGCGCAGTCCGGGTCTGAACTGTCTACAAACAGCTCAAGTTAACTTTGAGTATGTGTCTACCTGTTTGAGCCAATATTCATTATCCGCTGGAGAGCACTCTGCACACACACACACAAACACACACACTCATCTTCAATTTTCTCTCTTATTCCCTACTGTTAGCAAATAGTGTCCATAACTGATAAATACGGTGTGTTTGTTAATTTAAACTGAGACCACAGTAGCCTACTGATACACGGTTATCCTGTTTTTTCACCTGAGAAATGGTTAAGCAATGACTTCCAGTTTCAGAGCAGTCCTTGGTCAGTTCTGATTGTTTCTTAAACACAAACTTGACTTTGCTTTGGCTCATTAGCAGCAGTACAAAAGAACTGCCTGCTCACACCCTTGTTCACCCCCTTCCCTGTTTATTACCTTAAGCCAATCCCAAAGTTAATAAATATTACCTGTGGCAGGCACCATTTTTAAAACTGCAACCACTCTTTGAGCACCTCATGCTCAGCTCTGCCATAAAACTTATTAAAACTGCCTGAACTGGGGCACAGCTAACTGATAGTTTGTGAAATACTGGGTACCTACCTGAGTCTCCACATTCACTATCATATGTTTCTTTATCAGTTTACTCTGTTACCTGATTGTTTCCAGCCCCCTCATAAGAGCACCTGGTAGGGTCTCTACCTGCTTCGCTCCCCACCCTGCCCCCTATTCCCTCCTGCCCCCAGTGGTCCTACCTTTATTACACTTACAAACCACTCCCATCTTTCCAATAGCCAACCGCGGCACTAAACCCGACACTACCTACTCCATCTTCCCACTACTATCACTCCTCCTCAGCTAACATGTATAAGCATACCGTACCTATGCTCACTGCATACACTCTCCTTGCATATCTTACATCCTACCAAAACTCCATCATTCCCCCACTCAACCACTACCACTGTACTACTACTACTCACACCACCACTCATGTCTCATCCTCACACAGCTCACCTCCCACCAACGCAAGAACCATCTGTATGCACCCCCCACATATTCTAGCAACTATATTACTCAAACATAAAGCATCTCTACAACTTAACATAGTAACCCTCCCACCATACCTATTACCCACAGAGCACAATCATAAAGTTTCCCTAATAAACAAACACATTCAAAAATTGAGAAGTCTAATAACCTCATGCATATCAAAACTAGCCCTAAGTGTAGACATCCACCCCATCCCTGGTCCTACCATCTCCAACCCCAATCCTCATAATCAGACTAGAAACCACAACTTCTCGCATATCACAGCCAATAAAAAGCCAAGTGACTTCCTTCTACAAAGCCTAAATATTAGACATATATCCAGCAAAGTCCATGAACTCCATGCCACCATAGACTTGTACTCCCCAGATATAGTCATCCTGACAGAAACCTGGCTAAAACCTCACATTACCAGTGAGCAAATCCTCCCTACCAGTTACGGCATGCTAAGAGTATACTGGCTAAACAAGAAAGGAGGCGGTGTAGCTATAATATTTAAACAGCATTTAAACATCCAGATCTTAAAATCATCAGCTCCACAAATAGGCAATGAAGAAATAATATATACCATCCTCAAAATAAACCAAAACAAAACCATCAACATAATTGGATGCTACTTCCCACCTGGCCAAAACATCTCTCCACTAAAAAACCTCCTCAGCTGGTCTACCCACCATCTCCCCCAAGAAACTATAATTTTAGGTGATTTCAATATTGACTGGAAATCCTGTTCTGGCAACCATCCACCCCATCATGTAAACCTTCATGGCTTCACCCAACTAGTCCAGTTGCCAACCAGGATAAATAAAAACTCCAACAAGCACACTACTCTGGATTGGATACTAGTCAGTAGGAGCCCCCAGTCATATATAACAGGCCGCTTATCAGATAGCCTCAGTGATCACTCCCCAACATTCCTACTCAAAAAATACCTATGCCAAGCTAAACCTGTCATCTACCGTCAAATAAGTAAAAAACTAAACTTCAACCCACTCACATTCATCAAATCCATCAAAGAATGTAACTGGCATCTTTTAAAGTACCTCAGTCTTGATGATGCAGTTGAATTTTTTAATACTATCTTCCTCAGCATCCTTAATTACCATGCCCCCATAAGACATTCCAGAACCAAAGCACAACCCTCCCCATGGCTACAGAAAACCACTAAGTCAGAAATGAAAAACAGGGATAAAGCCTGGGAGCACTGGCGCAAAACCAAAACCCCCTCAACTTGATAGAAATTCCTAGAACTACGCAATAGAGTCAAAAAAAGCTAATAAAACAGGACAAATTCCAATACTACCGGTCTGCCCTAGACTCCTCCCAACACAGCCTCAAACTATTCTGGTCCTCCATAAACTCCATTCTCCACCCAGGTAAAGTCAGAACCCCTCCTCCTAACATCCCTCACTCCTCCGAAAATATTGCTACTTCATTCAACACATACCTCACACAAACCATACTTTCACTAGCTAAACAACACATTCCCCCCTCCCCTCCAACCCATACCTTCAACTAGTAACCTCCCCACTGCCTTCTCTTTTTCTACTGTACCTACCTCCAACATAAAAAACTCTTAACTAAACTTAAGCCCACCAAATTAGCAGCAGACAACCTCCCAAGTGAATACCTACAAATCACAGCTGATGCTCTGGCCTACCCAGTATCCATCTTAATTAACAAATCTCTGTCAGAAAGTTACATTCCCACACTATGGAAAGTATCACATATAATTCCCCTCCACAAAGGCGGCCCCTCCACAGAACTAACTAATTACTGCCCCATAGCCATTCCCTCTCCACTCTCCAAAATACTAGAGAGATGCATTCACTCTCAGGTCTCAAACTACCTCCTTACTAACAACCTCCTTTCCAGTACTCAGCATGGTTTTTGACCAAACCATAGCAGCACCACTGCCTTACTCTCCTTTACTAACACTATCCTTCAGCATAAAAACAATGGCTATCTCTCCTCTGCTACTTTCCTAGACCTATCTAAAGCATTTGACATGGTCCCACACAAACAACTCATCTCTGTCCTCAATAACCTATCCTTCTCTCAATCAGTCACCAACTGGTTTCAGAGTTACCTGTCTGATCACCAACAATCTGTTGTATGGCAGAATGACATATCTCCCCAACTACCTATCTCTATAGGGGTTCCCCAAGGATCCATCCTTGGACCCCTACTCTTCTCTATTTTCACCAATAATCTAGCCTCTGCCACCAAACATGACACATTCATACAATATGCAGATGACTCAACCATCATCGGCTCAGACAAGTCCCTACCCAAACTGCAAAAAGACACACAGGAAGCCTTTTCCTCTGTTGAAACTTGGCTATCCAATGCCCAATTATTACTCAACCCAAACAAAACTAAACTACTCATCTTCCAACCCACCAAACATACTCAAAACAACTCTCACTTTAACATCACAGCAAAAGACAACACCACTATACACCCAACAGAACACACCAAATTGCTAGTGTTGGAAATAGACAATAAAATAAAATTTGACATTCACATATCCATGACCATAAAAAAGTCCACAAAAAAACTAGGAGCATTATACAGAAATAAGCAACTTCTCACCAAAGCAGCAAAGATTTCAGTAGCAAATTCCTACCTTATCTCCACCCTACTTTATGCCTCTCCAATATATACCAACCTAAGGCAATGAGATCTAAACAAGCTAGAGACCTGCTGCAACAAAATCACCAAATTTGCCACAGGGGCATTCTACCATAGTCACCACTGTCTCTCACTTGCTGAACTGGGCTGGCTTGAACTCCCTCACCTCCTTCAATGGTATCAACTCACACTCGCCGACAAACTAGTAAACCATCCACTAAATGTCCCATCCCTCCAGAATCTACTCCAGCCCTATAGCACTACCAGACCACTAAGATCCAGCAAAAAAAATCACTTGCAGATCACTAAAGCCAATAACTCTGCTAGTGAAGCACTATTCTTTTCGCCATAGCCAAATTATGGAACTCCCTCCCACCCACAATTACCTCCATACCATCATGCACCCACTTCAAAACTTTACTAAAAGCGCAACTATAACATGCTGGCTATGCCCTTGCAACTTCCACTCTACTATCATCCACCCACTACCTTTCTTTCCACCCCACTAACTACCTTGATTATAGCAAGCTCGGATGCTCATAAGCCTACTACTTATTATACAGCAGGAACTTCTTACTGTAACAATTGTTAATGTCTGTTATGTACTTTGCAGATAAAGATTCTAGTTGTCTACTGATGTACTATGTTCTTCATCTGTAACTATGTTTGTAATTGTTAATTGTTGTATTAATCAAATTGTTAATTTCTATGTAAATCCAATGTAACTACTGTCTGTATATTTTAACTGTGGAGCTTTTCTCCCCGGGCCTCCGCTGAAAATGGACCTATGTCCAGTCAGATACTCCCGGTCAACAAATGTAAATAAATAAATAAATAAAATATTTAAAGCATTGGCTTTCTGCCCAGCAGCAAATGTTCTGTGATATTGTTAAGGTTCAGTATCACAGAGATGCAGCTAGAAGTGGTACGAGTCCTGCAGGATGCATGACAGAATTGTCATTACTACATGGAAATGGTAGAGAATAGGAAAAATGCTGTGATTACATTGATCCATAGTATGGTGTCATAGCAAGCATCAATGTCGTTCTCCATTTGTATACTAGTGAGGACTTTGACTCAAATAGGAGTCACTGTTGGAAGCAGAGGACGGAGTACAGATGCATGAGGGCATATCGCATCACACCACAAGTGCTTCTCAAGACGGTATTTAAGAGTCTTTGTGTGCATGTATTTCACTTCAATAAAGGTAATGCTTATAACTGAAGAAAATAATCTGGAAATAAAGATGGAGAATATAATATAGAAATTGCAAAGTTTAACATCACATCCATTGTCAAGAGTTTCAATTGAGTAATGATAAAGTAGATAATTGCACAGAACATAAAACAAATAATATGCACTCTTAGGAAGACAACACTCACAAACCAATAAAAAAAAGAGAAAAAGAAAGATCACATGAGTATTTTGACCAATCCTAGCACTGTTGTCACTTGATGCTCAACACTGCACAAATGATTTCTATTTCTAAGCACACCACTTCATGTGTTTGACTAAATGGATTAGTCTGATGTGCATTACCTAAACAATGAACAGTAAATAATTTTTAATATGTTATCGTTAAAACTGAAGAAATATTGCATAATAAAGAAAAATCTGATATATATCCAATCCACTGTAAGGTGTAAACTCATATTAAATGCAAGTTTAGATATTGTAATACATACAATTTAGTGAAATCCAAGCAGTCAGCTACCAAAATAACAGTTTTAATAAATGTATAATTTCAGCAGATTCAGTACGTGTACTTAATTTCAATCCCTAAATAAAATTTCTTCTACATAATAGTTAAAAATGTAAATATTCCTTATATGATGCTTTATAACATCAGCAAACAAGTGTCAATGAGCAGTTAGGCATAGCTGTTATAAACAATAATATGAGTGCCTATTGTGAAATAAAAAATATATATATTTAAAAATAAGGGGGAATGTCTGATGAGCAGTGACAGCAAGCCATGCACCACACAACATAGACCATACAGATAGCACTCAAACTTCCATCTCTGAAATAAGGAATACTAGCCCTCATAATGAGGAACAAATGGGCAAAATGTGGAACACCTACTAATAGCTTACCAACAACTTCAACTAGGAAGGTCAGAGGATGGTCAAAATATTCTGGTTTTACTTATAAAAAATATCTTTAAATAAATTAATATGATTAATTTCTATTTACTCTGGATATCAGTTAAAAAATTCCTATCACTGAATGTGTGACAGACCCTTTCAATGTGGAACTTCGAGGAACATGAACTTTTTAAGACCCCAAATGAGGTACATTCCTCATAATGAGGTACACTTGAAAGATATGTCACACATAGCACTATATGCATCCATTATGCTTTATGTGTGTTTTATAAGAAAAGAAACACTAGTGTGAATGTCATAGTCCATAGTTCTGACCTAGATGCAGCTTCTTTACCTGTGCAGCCATAAATGAGCACACACAACAACATACAGTAAACATCCTGTATGTAGTAGCTTGTTCATACTGAAGGACACCCTAGACTCATCAAGAGTAATCCGTGTATCTGAAACAAGCTTTAACATGCCAAATACTTTCTCAATGACAATATGAGCTTGTGAAAGGGTGTATTAAAATTATCTTCTGCAATCCCCATTGGATTTCTCACAGATGTAATGAGTCATGATTCCGGTAGATACCTGTTTCACCTGAATAACAGAATAAAAAAAAAAGAGAGAAAAGCAGATGATGCAAAACAAAAGAAAAGTGGTTGAGTAATAAGCAATAGGTTTTACTATGAAAACTACTTAAATAATAATTTCCATTTACCATCAAAATGACCACTGGGCATCCTATTATGCAGTAACAAAGGGCAGAGTAAGCTAGTGAGACAGATATAGGAATCATTTGCACTGCCAGGATGCTGGGCACAGACATTAGAGATGCACCCCCATGCATCAGACACAAATCCTCTCAACCTGTAAGGGCAGGAAAACTGGGCTAAGCCAAAATGAATAGCGGACGAAGACCCAAAATAGGGACAATTTTTTAAAGATTGCTCATTTAAACTTATACAGTACAATTAATATACTAAATATTTAGCTTTAGCAATCCTTTTCAGAAGCACATAAAGTCTGAAACTCAAATGTTTGTTACGTTTTGATGACATCAATATACAGTGATTTGTCAGCAAACCACAAATTTTATGAAGGATAAACAAAAAATAGTAGGCAAAAATCTGAACATTCTGCAAAAATCTGGACGTTTGAGAGGTATGATCATATACAACTTGGCGATTTTAGGACCTTTCCCCCCACAAACCTTCTGGGGCTCTAATGGTACACGGATGCAGTCTATTATACTAAGAACCTCATGGAAATGTGCCATCTCATGAAAGATGTGATCAGTGTTGAGATAACAATGGGAAATAGATGTACTAATCCACTTCTGCCAGGACTATGACCAGAAACTGCTGTGGTATCCTTAAAGCAGAAGCTGGGGAAATACCCATTGTGTCCCCAGTCTGTCTCTTGGAGGTTCGCATGGTAAGTATAGAGAGGGCTATACATACCTTAGTATCTACAGAAATAGGAAGGCCATGCATCCCCCAATATGCCTGTGGGGGCCATGCATGCTTGCTAAAACACTTACTATATCCCAGTTCTTTCTGAACCTAGCAAAGATTTTCTAATTATCCAAATCATGCTGAGTTATTCTCTGTCAACATCTTCACCTTCTTGGCCTTGGGCGCAAGTGGTTTTGTCTCAGCTAGGACAAGCAGATCTCACTGGGAAAATACAATGCTAGCAGTAAGAGAGAGATCATCATTTCCATAGGTTCATAGGTTCATAGGTAGGTACTAGGCTATTGGCCCTAGGGCCTATATAAGCCTAGCCAAAGGTAACCTGGCTTTCGCCACCCAAGAAAATTATTTTCCTGTGCCACTGTCGAGCAGAGCCACAGAAGTGATCCCCGGGGTGAATTTCCTATCTCCCATCCAATCATCAAGATTTTTCTTGAACAGTGCTAATGAGGAACTTTGTTTGATATAGATAGGTAGTTTGTTCCAGAGTATGGGAAGTCTCTGGGACAGGAATCTATCCCTCCAACATGTTCTGTTTATTGTGGTGATGAGGTTTAGGTCCCTAGAGCATGTAGCTCGTAGGGATTAGGATTTCTTTAAGTGGAGCATGTCTAAAAGCTCTGGGTTTGACATAGCTTTGTGTGTTAGGCAGAGATCGCCTCTGAGTAGGCGATATGCAACTGAGTAAAGCTACAGTTTTTTTCAGACGGTCTGCATAGGGCATCTTTTTGAGGCCGGTAATCCTCTTTGTGAGGTATTAATGTGGCCTTTCCAGTTGTTGTAGATGTCTTGTGAGGTACATACCAAAAGGGGCATTGTACTCTATAATGGGTCTAATGAGTGACAAGTAGAGGGGAACAATGACCTCTTTTTTCCTGGATGAGAAACCTTTTGTGATCTGCAAAGTAGATAGAAAAGGTGTGATTCTTACTTTTATAATGTATAATTGGATGGCACAGACAAGCATCAACATATGACTATGAATTGCAATCAGGTGGCAAATGAGCTTATAAGCATACAGTGTTTTACATCATTTCTAATAATCAACTCATTATTACTTCATTTGCTTAAGTTTTAAACAGTAATAAAAATAAAAAGTGAGCCACCAAGAAAGACAAGTTTATTTAACATTAAACACTGTCAAAGTAAAACCAACTAAGCGCTTTCGCCAAGAAACATGAATTTGCTTCATCAGAGTCACTCAGTTATGATGAAACTTCCTTTATACACTCTAATTACCTAAGCAATTCATGACTTTGCTTGCATCAATGAAATTATCCTGACTAAACTTAAAGGTATACTTCTCCTGAATATGTCATATACAGAATAACATGCTGTAAGTCACAATAATCGGTACATTTAAGATACAAATAGTAGTGTTAATACTAAAAATGAATGTAATAGTATAAAAGACAGTTAAAAAAATAAACTTAAAAAAAATGCAAAACATAGTTGATCTGTTAGTTGCAGTCAGGTAAGTGTTTGCGCAGTACACTAAAAATTAAACCTCTGCTGCCCTTTTCTTCAAAAAGGGAGCTATTGAACAATAATCATTTAAACCTGGCTTGCAACAAGTGTTTAATCTCAGTTGCCATTTAGTTTCTCAGGATTCTAATTCTAATTCATCATCCCCACCCCTAGAGTCACTCTACACTCTGTCAATGACAAAGAATAAACATCTCCTATAATTTGGACATTCTAGAGTGTGAACATGAATAAACATCTCCTATAATTTGGACATTCCAGAGTGTGAACATATAAAGCATTGCTCATTTTTTTTATTTTTAATATCTCTAAGTTGCTCAGTAATGCGATCCCATAACCTCCTTTTGGTTCTGCCTACATAGAAACCAGGGCATGATAAGCATGTAGCTAAATAAACCACCATTGTCGTACTGCAGTTGCGCCTGCCCAGGCATCCTATACTACGTTCAAAACTTCCTATAAAAACATGTGTACCATCATTTATAGTTTTACAGGTCTTGCAAGCATCACATTTGTACATCAATGACCTGTGCCTGCCTTGTTTTCTGTTGACACTTTCAAAAATGTTTTTTTATATTACACCCTCTACTGTATACAACCTTATGTTTATGTCCCAACTTTTCCTTCATTTCATTGTCAAATTGAGCACAAGCAATACCACACAGTAAACATCCTGTATGCAGTAGCTTCTTCACACTGACGGACACCCTAGACTCATCAAGACTAATCCATGTATCTGAAACAAGCTTTTAACATGTCAACTACTTTCTCAATGACAATATGAGCTTGGGAAAGGGCTGTATTAAAATTATCTTCTGCAACTCCCACTGGATTTCTCAACGATGTCATGAGTCATGGTTCCAGTAGATATCCTGCATTACCTGAATAACAGAACAAAAAAAAAAAAAAGAGATGCAAAACAAAAGAAAAGTGGTTTAGTATTAATATATTTTACTTTGAAAACTTAATAATGATAACATTTTCCATTTACCACCAAGATGACCACTGGGCATCCTACTATTCAGTAAGAAGGGGTAGAGTAAACTAATGTGCCAGATATAGGAATCATTTGCACTGCCAGGATGCTGGGCAGAGACATTAGAGATGCACCCCCATGATGCACCACACACAAAACCTCTCAACCTGTAAGGGCAACACATCTGGGCTAAGCCAAAATGAATGGGGACAAAGACCCAAAATAGGGACAATTTTTAAAGATTGCTCATTTAAACATATACAATTAATATACTAAATGTTTAGCGGGTTGGGAGGGTAGCCTAATGGTTAAGGTGTTTGCCTTACAAACACAACGTGCAGGGTTTGAGTCTCACAAGGGATAATTGGCTAAGCTTAAAATGGCTCGAAAGGGCAGTTAGCTTAGTACTAACCTATGAACTATGAACTTTAGAATCCTTTTCAGAAGCATATTTATGTCAGAAACTCAAATGTTTGTTATGTTTTGGTGACATCAATATACAGTGATTTGTCAGGAAACCACAAAATTTATGAAAGATAAACAAAAAAATTGTAGGCAAAAATCTGAACATTCTGTATAAATCTGGGCAGTTGAGAGGTATGATCACATACAACATGGCAATTGCAAGACCATTTCCCCAATGAACCTTCTGGGGCTCTAATGGCACATGGGTGCAATCTATTGTACTAAGAACCTCATGGAAATGCGCCTTCTCATGAAAGATGTGATCAGTGTTGAGATAACAATGGGAAATAGATGGACTAATCCACTCATGCCAGGACTATGTCCAGGAACTGCTGTGGTATCCTTAAAGCAGAAGCTAGGGAAATACCCATTGTGTCCCCAGTCTGTGTCTTGGAGGTCCGCATGGTAAGTATAGAGAGGGCTTTACATACCTTAGTATCTACAGAAATAGGAAGGCCATGCATTCCCCCAATATGCCTGTGGGGGCTATGCATGCTTACTAAAACACTTACTATATCCCACTTCTTTCTGAACCTAGCAAAGATTTTCTGATTATCAAAATCATGCTGAGTTATTCTCTGTCAACATCTTCACCTTCTTGGCCTTGGGCGCAAGTGGTTTTGGCTCAGCTAGGACAAGCAGATCTCACTGGAAAAATACAATGCTAGCAGCAATAGAAATCATCATTTCCATCTGCAAAGTAGATAGAAAAGGTGTGATTCTTACTTTTATAATGTATCATTGGATGGCACAGACAAGCATCAAAATATGACTATGAATTGCAAACAGGTGGCAAATGGGCTTATAAGCATACAGTGTTTTACATCATTTCTCATTATCAACTCATTATTACTTCATCTGCTTAAGTTTATTTGATACCATTGTGGATTAGTGGAAATGGCCTCTATGAATTGTACCAGAGCTGCACTTATGAGCAAATCACTCCAACTGCCTTAATGTGTTTACATAGCAACTTTGAATAAAACCCTGTATGTAGTCCTCATGCAGCACTTTATTATGCTCAATGTTCTTTATGTAGTGCCATTATAATCAGTCTGGAATTCTTACACTTCTTATTTATTGGCAAACTGGAAAGGGTGAAGCATAATACAAGAGATTGTTCCATGCCTTGAATTGTAAGGTCAACGCTTCAACTGAACTGGTACAGAAAAGGATGCTGACAAATCAGTTGTCAAGAGTACATAAAGTATAACTTAGAAACAAAGTTTTTATGTCACTTAAGATGCAAAATGTAGACTGTATAAACATGCTCAAGAAAGCAAACATCTTAACTTGCTTCAGCTCTGTGTGTTCCCTTGCTCATAGCATTTTAGCTTCTGTCCTTTCTCTACCCACTGCTTTATCAGCCACCAAAGCAGCTTTTCTGAAGCGTTATAAACTCCTGTGTCACTGCTTTTCATGCACTGTACTGGGACAAAGCCTCACTAACATAGCCTAATTAAAGACTAAAGATATAAATAAAGGATGTACAGTTTTTAACTATCAGTAGTACATAGCTTTTGTATCCTGTTTCAGTTAGAGTTCGTTCCCTACCAAGGTCGCCAGCAGCCTACTCCTCACCCTTTCTCTACACCTGTCTATATCTTCCCTGTCATAACCTAGTCGCTATGTTTTTCATATCTGTTCTTTCCCTGCCTTTGAGGACTTTCCATGAGAATCTTCGACCCTCTACTTTTCCATCATAACTTTCTCTCAACTTTGTCCTCAACTGTGTTAGTACTCTTCCTCCCCTCTTCCTGCTCCTCTAACTTTTTGGTAACCTGCAGCTACTACTTTTTCTTCACTTGTTCTTTGAGCCTTCAACGAGCTATTCTCCTAGCTTGCCCCCCCCCCCCAACACACCTCTGCTGCTTTTTCTTTATTTTCTGACTGATTGTCTCCTTCTCCACAGTAGGTCAAGGCCTGGGACTAGCTCTTGGTCTCTACCTTTATGAACTACCCTGTTTTCCTCTCCCCTTACCCATTTCTGGGAATGGAGGTTTCATTGGCTCCCAGCTGTCCAGGGCACCATCTTTGAACCCTAACTTGCTTCAGCTGCTGTGTGTTTCTTGCTCATAGCTTTCTCGCTTCTATGAAAGTCTTTACAACAGCTAAAATATATTCCTTGTTTAGAATTACTTGCAATGATAATGTAGTGCAGTCTCAAGTGATATAAATGTATTTTCTTTTGATTGAATGTTTTTTCTTCTGATTCTGTAAAACCTGTTGAATAATTTTCTTGAATTAGCTTTCTTATTTATTTATTTTTTTATTTTACATTTGTTGACTGGGCTAGTCTAGCTGGATACATGTCCTTTTTCAGTAGAGGCCCGTGGAGATAAGCTCCAAGACATGGTTTAAATACAATAGTACAAGTTCAGACAACACAGAAAAAAATATAAATATACTAATAAAAATAGCAACTTTAAAAAGGAAATAAAAATCATCAACAATGGTATTAAGTAATTAACGGTACAGAGTTTGTAACAGGATATATTATTGAGGAAAAAAATCATAAAACAGTGAAATTTCAAGTATGGCGACATGTCAGGTTAGGTCATAGTTAAACAAAGGAAGTTAGGTGAGTAGTAATGTAGCAAAGGAGTTACTTAAGACGAGAAAGTAAAAAGAGGATATAAAAAAAGAAAAGGGGTAGATAAGAAAAATATGATAAGATGGAAAAAAGTAGCAGAGGCTAGTAAGCACTGGATAGGTTAGACAACTTAGTAGAGGTAGATGACTAGTCTGGTTTTGAACAGGGGCATAGCCAGTGAGTTTTGAGGAGAAGTTTAAGTCTATTTTTAAAGAGAGATAATGAGGTGAGTGAGGAGAGGTCACAAGGGAGAAGATTCCAGGATTTACCTACAGAATTAGAGAAAAGGGAATCCCCAGCTCTGTTGTTAGGTTTAGTGGTGTGGACTAGTAGTTTGTGAGATGAGAGTAAGGACTTCAGATTTGTATAGGGGGTGATTAGGGTAGATAAACTTGGAGTATTAGAAGGTTTATAAAGAATGTTGTGGGCAAGGGTGAGTTGGTGAAATTTAATCAGGTGTTGTAGTTCTAACCATCCTAGCTGTTTTAGGTTAATGCAATGATGGGTTCTGAATGGGTTGCCTGTAGCAAATCGTGCTATGTTATTATAAGCCATTTCCAATTTGTTGAGGTTATTCTTGGAGAGATTAGTAAAAATGGGAGAGGCATAAAGGAGTGTAGAGATCAAGTGTGTGTGGGCAATAGTAGTTTTAGCAGTGGGGGAAAGGAAGGGTTTTATCCTATAGAGGGTACCGCTTTTTTTATTAACAGTCTTTATGGTATTATTGATGTGGATGTCAAAGCTCAGATTATTGTCAATGGTGACACCGAGTAGTTTGGTGGTAGAGTCAGGAGATATAATAGTATCATTGGTAGATGTTACTGAGAATTGGAGAGGGGAGTACTTATGAGTAGCCGTGAAGAGGAGAAGTTTGTTTTTTTTTAGGGTTCAAGAGGAGGCAATGCTGAGAGAACCATTGTTCAACTATGTTGAATACTTTTTGGGTGAGAGCATGAAGGTCATGGGATGATGTAGCTGAACATAATAGTGTTGAGTCATCAGCATATTGTATGCAGGTGGCTTGTGGGATAGCTAGATGAAGGTCATTAATAAATATAGAGAAAAGAAGAGGTCCAAGTATGGATCCCTGAGGGACTCCTAAGGTAACAGGTAGAAGGGTAGATAAAGTGTTTTGTCAAAGTACTGCTTGTTGTCAGTTGTCAAGGTAGGATTGGAACCATTTTATGGAAAGTGGGTCTAATGAGAGAGATTTCAGGATGTTTAAGAGAATTTGGTGGTTTACCATGTCGAATGCTTTGGACAGGTCGACGAATAGAGCAGAAGAAAGGTTATTCAGGTTTCGGTGCCTGTTAATATAGTCAGTGAAAGACAAGAGGGCGGTGGTAGTGCTGTGTGAGAGTCTGAAACCATGTTGACAGTTGGAAAGTAAGTTATTTTCAGTTAGATGGTGGAGTAGTTGCTTATGGATACACTTCTCCATAATTTTTGATAATTCTTGTGTGATAACTCACTTAATATAACTATCAGTGCTGCCGGGCTATCTAAATATGATCTCTGCAATGTGTCTTTTGTTTCACTGTTAACTGAGACTTAAAACAGTACCAAGTGGGATTATTAATTACCTACTTTTGATGCATATACCTGTGGAGCCATATTTGTGTGTTACAGAAGAAACTCATTGTATGTAGTTCTACACTGTGATGTTATAAAGTAGCCTACCAGTGCCAGTCTCTAACTTTAGCACTACTTACCATGTTTTTACTTGATACTTTGTTTAAATTTCAGCTGTAGCAGTACATTACAGGCTTTCTATGAAATTAGTGAAAGTGCCGTTACTGTTTCCTGGACATACTTTGCTTATAAAAGGTCTGAAACTGTTATAGACTGTGCCTGTGTATTATTTTTAAATTACTTTAAAATTCTTAACTTGAATTGTAGTTGTGATTGTGATGGAAACTCTTGTTCTCTTAACCATTATCACTAATCTGCCTCTTTCTATATTTCCGTAACCTTTCTCTACCCACTGCTTTATCAGCCACTGAAGAAGCATCCCTTCTGAAGTGTTAAAATCTCCGATGCCTCTGCTTTTCCTGCACTGTACTGGGACAAAGCCTCGCTAATATAGCCTAATTCAACACTAAAGATAGGAATAAAGTACATACAGTTTTTAACTACCAATAGTACATAACTGTTATTGTATACTGTTTCAGTTAGAGATCGATCCCTACCAAGGTCGCCAGCAGCGTACTCCTCACCCTTTCTCTATACTTGTCTATGCCTTCCCTGCCATACCTTAGTCTACATTTTTCAAATCTGTCTTTTCCCTGCCTTTGAAGACTTTCCATGAGAATCCTCGACCCTCTGCCTTTCCATCTTAACTTTCTTTCTACTTTGTTCGGAACTGTGTTAGTACTCATCCTCCCCTCTCCCTGCTTCACTGGACTTTTTGGTATCCTGCAGCTACTATTCTTACTTCACTGCTTCTTTGAGCCTTCAACAAGCTATACTCCTAGCTTGTCCCACCCAACATACCTCTGCTTCCCTTTTTTATTTTCTGACTGATTTTCTACTTTTCCATAGTAGTTTGAGGCCCGGGACTAGCCACGCTCTATTCACCCTTGCTACGCTTGGACTCACTCTGCTCAGGCTCACTCCGCTCTCCTATCCACCCCCATTCCCACCCACCATCCATATTATTTTCTTTATACTTATCCCTGGACACCCCCCTTCCTGATGTCTTAACATATCACATCCCTCCTCACTTCTCTTTCATTACTCTCATCTATATCTCTACAAACTTATTATCTTCATACTTTCTCTGCCTCCCCTTGCTGGCCAACCCCTATACACTACTTATATTGCAGTAAAGCAGCTAACTTCTCTTAACCTGCAAAATGACTATCTCTCCTTATACTTTTATGTGTCTGCCTCCATTACTTCTCCTGACAACCTTGACTGCCTTTCAGCCTTATTTATCTCCAATCTACAGTAGTCCCACATATTCTCAGGGTTATGTCTTCTCTCTGCAGCCACCTATAGATATCACCTCATTTATACTAACCCTAAACACACCTCTTCCAAGGATCATAATATCCCCGTTAAGCCTTATACACTCAAAAACCAAAATCAAATACCTCTCTACCTATCTCTACAAACAACAGTCCTCCTTTCTTCCTATACACCTAATCCAATCAGGAGATATCCATCCCAATCCAGGACCTGTCATTCCCCCCAGACCAAATGTCCTATCCTTCCTAACCAACATGTCCCCATCACACCTAAATTCCACACCTCATTTTACTCTATTAATATCAAAAGTATATTCAATAAAGCAAGTGAATTCAATGCCTGGATTGCTGACCATAACCCAGATGTAATTGCTCTTACTGAAACATGGCTGAAACCTTATATCCCAGATATAGACATACTTCCCCAGGGTATAATATATTTCACCTTGATCACCCAAAAAAAAGGTGGAGGAGTCGCTATTACCTGTTCTAACCATCTAACCCTCTCTCATCTCAATGAACCAATCCCATCTTTCTCTCCAGCTGAAACTGTAGCAGCAAACCTTAAACTTAATAACTTTACTACTACTATCACAGTAGTATCCATCTCTATTCCTCCAGGGGATAATACTCCTTTACTAGAAAACTTTCTCTCTTATCTCACTGAACACTATTCAAATAAGATTATTATCCTTGGTGATGTAAATATAAACTGGCTAACTCTAAATGACGCACACTCTACCTCTCATATTAACTTACATGGCTTTACACAAATAATATCAGAACCTACTCACTACAACAACCCGCAAACTCCTAGCACTCTTAATTGACTGGATACTAGTTTCTGACCCCCAATTTATATCACAACGTGAAACCTTACCCAATTCCCTTAGTAATCACTCCCCTATAAAAGTTACTAGATTCACTCCTCATACTAATACATCTCATAGATAGATAATCTGCAGAAAACTCTCCAGCTTCTGCCCTAATACCTTTAACACCCTTTTCTCCAGAATCAACTGAACCCACCCTAAGGATCTCACTCTAGATGAAGCAGTTCTACCATTTAACACTATCTTTCTTGACATACTAAACTCTGTTTCTCCTCTTTGCACTATTAGAATAAAGTCCAACACATCCCCCTGGCACTCTAAGACAATCCAGACCCTTATGAGAAAGAGGGACAGGCTGTGGAAATGTTGGACAAAATAAAAACTCCCCACTGACTGGCAAAATTATAGAGAACTTAGAAACCAGACTGAAAAACACATTGCTAAGGGCAAAATGGAATTTTACTTGAATCCTCCTACAGCTCTAAGATCTAATCCCAAGAAATTCTGGAATTCAATCAACCACATATTCCATCCTGGGAATCCCTCCTCTACTAATCCCCACCCAAGTAGGACATCTGAAGACACTGCCACTATCTTTAATACCTTCTTTATAAAATCCATTACAAAGATGATAAATACAAACCCTCCTCTACCTAAAGACTCCAATCACTCAGTCTCATCTTCATGCTCCAACTGCTGTAAACCCTTTTCTTTCCAACCTGTTTCTACAACATATGTTAAATCTCTACTCTGTAAACTAAAACCATGCTCAACCTCTGCTGATAATATTCCTTCCTTTTTTCCTCCAGCTAGCAGCTGATTCACTGGCTTATCCTGTATCTATCCTGATTTACCGCTCTATCACTGAGTCTAAAGTTCCATCTATCTGGAAATAATTTTATACATTACCTATCCATAAAGGAAGAAACACCCATGAAATCTCTAACTTCACACCTATAGCCACCCTGTCACCCCTCTCTAAAATACTTGAATCATGCATACACAATCAAACACTGCAGTATTTATTACAAGATCTACTTACTCCCACTCAGTATGGATTCTGCCCTAAACACAGTACAACTACTGCACTGATCTCTTTTACTAACACCATATCTCTAACTCATGATAACAATAAACTTGTTTCCTGACTATTCCTATATCTTTCTAAAGCAATTGATACTGTCTCTCACTCTCTACTTCTGAATAAACTGACTGAGCTTAATTTCTCTTCTACTACTGTCACTTGGTTTTCCAGCTATCTCTCTGACCAATCACAATCAATGAAATGGCTCTCAGCACTCTCCCCCCTCCTTCCCATAAAAATGCGTGTACCTCAAGGTTCCATCCTGGGTCCACTGCTGTTTAATATTTTTACTAATCTACTCTATACTTCCTGCTCTCTGTCAACTCTTGTACAATATGCTGATGACTCTATTGTAATTACTATCTCTGACTCTCCCCAGTGTTGGCCTATGCTATTGGACTACAGGACTGCAGCCCCCAACTGTGAAAACTGCAGCCCCCCAGCTGTAAAAAGAAAAGAAAAACAAAATAAAAAATTAGCGAGTCACAGAACTCCACGTATGCGTGCTTAGTGTTCCATTCCCAAACTCCATGCATGCATGCAGGAATCCAGACTGCTGTTTAACCAGTCTGGATTAGGAAAGAAGGAAGCAGACCACAGATGCCCCAGAAGTCTATGCAGTTGGGGATCGGACTGCAACATCTGCAGGCTGGATAACAGCTAAGTTGCAGAGGGATTTCAGACAAAGCTGGGATGGACTCCAAATGCAGTGTGTGTAATGCTCCAGTTAAATATACCTGGTGGCTATAGAAACTCAGGAAATACATCTGGTGTCTAGAGAAAATAACTCAGGCTCAAACCCTGTACCTTGGGTGCAGGTAGCAAGAGCCTGAATTCCCTACCCACCACCACTTGTGCAAACTTTTCAGATTTTTGCCTCATATTTTTCTTGTGTTCTGTTCTGCATGAAATCTGTGGTTTTCTGGATTTTGAGTTCATTAAATAATGACAGACATTTGAATTTCAGACTTCATATTCTTCAGAAAGTACATGGTAACACAAAACCATTTATTCTAGCAATTTTCTAAGTTTATAAGATCAATATTTGAAATTTGCCCCTATTTTTGGGGCTGTATTCCCCCATCATTGGCTTTGTCCAGGTTTTTTGTGCTAAGAGTTTGAGAGCTATGGTGGGAAATGAATTCACTAAATGATAGTCATTTACATTTCAGTCTTCCTGCTTTTCAAGAAACAGTTTAGTTGGCAAAGTGGTATGTTTCACTGACTGTAGTGCACAGGGTCCTGGGTTCAAGATTTGGCAGTGAAATGCATGGTGGTAACACATGATTTTATTCTAGCAACTTTTCAAGATTATACAAGCAATGTTTAAAATGCGTCCCTGGTATTTAGTCTCCCCCCCAATAAATTTTGGCTTTCTCCAGATTTCTTGTGCTGCAAAGTTGAGAGATATAGTTGAGTGTTGAGTGGATTTTACAAGAAGCTGAGAGCTTCAGGGGAAGAGAAGTTTAGTGCTGCTTATGCCATAGCTCTTTGCATTGCTAATAGCACAACAGGTAGTGTACTTGCTTTTGAAGCAGAAGGCTGTGGGTTCTCCTCCCACAGTATGTAGATGCATTACTGTACTGTGTTGTACTTTTAAAGAGGGTGGATGCTGCAGTCCTGAGAATTTCCTATTTGGCAGAGATGTCTAGTAAATATGAACCTGTTATCAGTTTGCCATCCATTCCCTATTGCAACATTACTAGCTTATCATTTTTTAATGTACCATGGGCAATTTATTCCTGAAGGGCAACAGACACTTTATTTGTAGATGAAACAATGAAATATAAAGTCGGTTGCCAGCAGCAACCTCTTCATTAGTTACAGATCTCTTTAATGTGGAATTATTTAGATGGCTTTTACTTCTGCAGAGATTGTGCATATTTAATGATACTGGTGTATTGTAGAAGTTTGAGTAGATTTTTATGCTGGAAATATTCTGAATTGCGTTTTGTCATTATTGGTTCCTGAATTTTGTTTCATTGTTTACTGGAAAAATGTTCAAAACAATACATTTAAAATGCCCTCTAACAACTGTACTGCATTATACAAAGAATATAATTGAATACAATTAGGAAGGTGTATCAAAGAACACATTTATGTTTCATGTGCAAGAGGCCTATTATTTGAAAACAGCCCAAAGTTAATCTTTATCTGCCACTGGCCAGATGTATTTTCTTTGAATGTGGGTTTCAATGCTGTTTCAATGAACGTGAGTTTCAAGGGCAGAGATTTTTTTAATGCTAAGTCTTTTTTCATTGTGAGACTACATTGCTTTGTTTAGCAGATGTCTATTAGTGTTTGTCCTGTAAAATGTAAAATAAAACTTTTAAATGAAATCCAAATCATTGTAGAAGTAAAGCAGTATGCACATTGCAGTGCTTATGGTAAATGGGGTGAAATAGCCAAGTAATGGGACATTGGAATGGCTGCAGGGGGGAGGCCCCATTCAACCATGATTTTGTGAGGGTGGAAGGGTGGCAAACTCCAAGACAGCCCTGGCTGAACTATACCTCTCAACTGTCCAGATTTTTGCAGAATTAATAGATTTTTGCTTCTTATTTTTGGTTTGTTCCTCATAAAATTTGTGTTTTTTCTGGCAAATCATTTATGAATGAAGTCACTAAATAATGACAGACATTGAGTTTCAGACTTCATACCCTTCAGAAAAGTGCATGCTAAAGCAAGGCATGTTATTCTATCATCTGTATAAGTTTATGCAAGAGCAATTTTTAGTACTGCTTGTATGTTCCCATAATATACTTGGCCTTGTCTACATTTCCTGCATTAAGAGGTTGAGAGGTACATGCAAATAAATCACTTTATAGAATTGGGTATATCCAAAGTTCTCAACTGTCTCCGATTTTGGCTCAAAATGTTGCTCTACCCCTAATAATCCATCCACAAAATGGCAATTTTAGAAGAAAATGTGGAGGATTTACAATTAATAAATAATTGTAATGATCAGAGTTATAGATTGCTTTTATTTCAAAAGTGCATGTAGATTCTCTTATTTTGTCAGCTGTGCAACTTAACAGTACTAATATTATTCCTTCTTTGACAGGTTTCCAGCTGTATTGTCTGGCTATTTTATATTTTTGCATCACATTTTAGTCCGTTTTTCATAAAATTGTGGTTTTCTGGCAAATTTGTGGCAAATCATTAATGACTGAAGTTAGAAAATAATGACAGACATTTGAGTTTCAGATTTCATACCCTTCAGAAGAGTCATACTAATGCAAGACCTACTATTCTATTATCTTTCAAAGTTTATAAGATCAATATTTAATTTTTTTCCTTATTTTTGGTCCTTTATCCCACTTCTATTTATGGATGTCCAGACTTTTTGCTCCGAGGTTGAGAGGTATGACAAATGTGTCAGGGCCATCACTGTCAGCCAGAGACATTTCAAATTGTGACTTACTTGTTGCACCCCACTCCCTCAGGTAGTGACTCTGGATGTGTCCAAGCAAGACAAGGAGCAGTTATGCAGTGTAAGTGTGCAGAGTATCCCCCCATCCAAGGTAGACACAAGTACTACAGTGGCTTTTAATCTGTCCTTGATTTTGCAGAATGTTCTGGTTTTCTGTCATATTTTTATGCTGTTGATTTATGCTTCTTATTACTCAGAAAATGCATGTTGTTGCAGTGCCTGTTGCTCTGCTTTAAAGTAGCAATGCTTTAATGACCATCAGGTAAGCTTATCTGAGATTGTAAGATGCAAGTAAGCTTTAATAAGCATACTTTTAATTAATTACCAACATTGAAAGCCTTTTTGTTGTTGCCATGCAGAGAATATTTACATAACTAGATAATGTATAAGCCTTGGGTATTGAAATGCATATGACAGTATTTGTAATAAAGGACAGGATTACAGTATTTTCAGAAACTCATTACATTTGTTGGAGACTTGCAGTCATCTTTGCAGGGTTTACCCATAAACTAATCAGAATGCCAATCGATCATATGTGGTCCATAACCTGTGCAGTAATCCTTTAAGCAATTTATCTTGAGCTTGTTATTTGTTTACTGTTCTTTTTTTTTTACTTTGATCATGATTTCCCCATGAAACAAGTAGATAGTTGTTGTCAGGCAGCAGGTCTTTTTTGGATAAGAAACATTTTTACAAGTGGGGGTATCCCAGAGATTGCTACTTTCAGCATGTTACTTGGTACTTTTATAAAGCTGAATATAAATTATAATTAGAACTGCAGTGCAAGAAGAAGTGGTCTGAGTTGAGTGCTGCTTGTTTTTTTATACTTGATTTTGACTGGCATTCCAATAATATATTTAAAAAGTAATTTAGCTTTTCATGCCTCACAACCTTTTTGTTTCTATCTAGATATTAAGTAAGCTGGCATGTAGCCAATGCATTGAAATATTTTTTCCTCTTCTCCACTTCATCTTGTCTTGATTGTACTCTCATAATGGCGGTTTGGCACCCAGGGCAGAGTGTTTATTTAAAGTCCGAGTTTATGTGGTTTGGAACATATCTCCACCCCTTCTAGTTAACCACACCTCTTACCATTGGCCCCACCCATTCAGCTGTCTCTTTCAGTCTCCCTATGATTTGAAGTCACCAGCCGCTACTGAATCTCCCTCAAGTCTCATCTCTGAAACTCAGGATGCTTTTACATCAGTCAAAACCTGGCTATCCAATAACCAATTAATCCTAAACCCTAAAAAAACAAAGTCCTTCTATTTCTCCCTAAAAATCTTACCCATCTCAAATCCACTTTTACTATACTGTCTCTCAGTGAGACTCCAGTAGTAGATGAATCTAGCACCACACTCTTAGGTGTCACTATCGATACTCAACTTAAATATGACTTGAACATTAATAACTGCATTAGGAAGACTCATCAAAAACTAGGCCTCCTTTACAGAAACAGAAAATTTCTTACCAACAAAGCTAAAGTAACCCTATCTCATACCTATCTACTACCTAGTCTTCTTTATAGATCAGAAATCCTTTCAAACCTTAATGCTACACTTCTTGCTAAACTTAACTCAACATATAACAAGATAGCCAGATTTGCTGCCCAACATACTTATGAAACTCATCACTGTATCTCACTTAAACACTTAAACTGGCTGCACCTACCCAACTTGCTTCTTCTCTCTTAGTTTCAGATTATACATGCTATTCTATATCAACTTTTCTGTTGCCCTAGCCTTTCCTCCAGTATATCCCACTATACTCCCACTAGATCACTCCACAGTTCTAACCAAGAATTACTAGTTATCCATAAACCTATGACTAAAATGGGAAGAAACCTTTATAGCTATCATCCTACCATTGCTTCGAACAACCTTCCACTTCAAATTAGACTAATAACTCAACCCAAACAATTTAAATCAGCTGTAAAGGAGCAATTAAAAGTTTCCTTGTCTTGCCACTGTACACATCCCCTATAATCTATCTCCCAGTTTATAAAATTCCTCACTATTTGTCCACTTTCTTCCTCCTTTGTCCTTTATATCAGTCTTTGACTAACTTCCTTTTCCTATCCCTTAGCTTAACTCCTATATACCTCCCCTCTTCTTCACTTCATATAACTAATATTTAAATGGAACTAACACTACATGACTATATGAATATATTAGAAGACTGGACACATATGTCTGTCTATTTTTCTCACATTACCTACAGTATTGATGTTTTGCTTTTAAATAATTATAATTTGTATAATGTTGCATATATCAGCATAAATTGTAATTGCTTCTCTAATTGTTTTTACTTGCTATTGTATAATGTTTTGAAGCTTTTCTGCCTGGGCCTCTGCTGAAAAAGGGCTATTTTGTAGCTCAGTCGGACTACTCCAGGTCAACAAATGTAAATTAAATAAATTAAGTAATTAATTAATTAATTAAAAAGCTGATTTCAGTTTGCTGGAGCACTTATTGTTAGCTAATATGGGTGAATATTCAAGAACCTTAAGCTTGTAAGCCTGGGTTCTATAATGCAAGAGATTAAATTTTTAAATGAGTTATTTAATTTTTAGATTGTGTATTTTCTTGTTATTTGTAGTGTTAGATGTTATGAAATTCAATGTTATGGGTTTTAGATGTTTTGGGTTTTAGCTGTTCTGGTCTCAGTGTTCTAAAATTAGATGTTATGGGTTTTAGATGTTTTAAGTAGACCCATATATATATATATATATATATATATATATATATATATATATATATATGGGTTCACTACAAAATCTCAAATTACAGAATCTCGAGACATTTTTGAAAGCATATGGAGGGGGGCAAGCCCCTTGCTCCCCACACCCCCTGCAACTTAAATATACCAACTCCAAGATCGCACCACAGTGGAGTGAACAGCAAAATAGTGTTGTGCAGAGCGTAATGGAAATTTTGCCATTCACTCCACTGTAATGCAATCTTGGAATTGGTATATTTAAGTGCAGAGGGTTTGGAGGGTGCAGCCCCCAATGTGGCGGGGTGTTGGGTGGCTTGACCCCTGCATATACCTTTCTCAATGTTTTTTTTTTTCTTTATATTTTTTTTTTTTAATTTTGATATTACGGAATCTCAAGATTCTGGTCTTTGGGATTCAGAGTCTCGAGATTTAGTAGTGAACCCATAAATATATATATATATATATATATATATATATATATATATATATATATATATGTGTGTGTGTGTGTGTGTGTGTATATATATATATATATATATATATATATATATATATATATATATATGGGTCTACCTGATTTAAGCAAAAGCTTCAAACGCTGATAACGAGAGCACCGACACTAGAAGATCCACAATGGAGAAGACCGACAGTTGAGAATCCTGATGCTGAGAACACTGACATGTTAAGGTAAGTGTGTGATAGTGACGGACGATAGGGTAGGGTGTGGGTCAGGTAAGTATGCGATAGTGACAGACTTTAGGTTTAGGGGCGGGTTAAGTGAGTTAGGGTTAGGATGCGGTTAAGGTAAGTGTGCGATAGTGACGGAGTTGAGGGTTAGGGGTAGATTAAGTCAGTTAGGGTTAGGGTGTGGGTAAGGTAAGTGTGCGATAGTGACAGAGTTAAGGGTTAGGGGTGGATTAAGTGAGTTATGGTTAGGGTGCGGGTAAGGTAAGTGTGCGATAGTGATGGACTTTAGGGTTAGGGTTTAGGTTAAGGTTAGTGCATAGATAGTTGTGTATGTAAGGTTTAGTGTAGGTTTGTAAGGTTATTGGTGTGCTTTTGTTGTGCGTGTGTTTTTCGGGAAAGGTATTTGTTTTGTTGATTGTCGGGATTGTGGTTTGTTGGGCATGTGAAGTTTCGTGTTTTTGAACTTTCTTTTTTTCGGTTTTGTCGTGTCGGTTATTTCGTTGTCGGTGTTTTGGCGTGTCAGTGTTATCAGGTAAACCCATATATGTATATATATATATATATATATATATATATATATATACTATCATTTCTGAGGCTATATAACCCTTTAGTATCCAATTAGTACTACTCTGTCTCCCAGGAGTGGAGGGTGGGTTATGAAAATAAAGGTCTAGATGGACAACACACATGGAATGTTATGGTAAGTACACAACTTCTTTTTGTGATGTTGTCAATCTTGCCTTTATTCTTACTGATGAGACCATTTCCCAAGCTATCTGACTCTTAGGTGGCTCATGGGAGAATATTCTTCAGAACCATAGAATCAAAACGGGTTCTACTCCTAGAGGCCAAATCCACTTTGTAATGATTAATAAAAGTATGTGATTAAATTTGCAGTTTATACAAGAAATGAAAGACTTCCAAAAGGTTCAGTCCTGGGTTATTTACTCTTCTTTCTGACTTTATTACATAAGGACTGTGGCAATCTAGTTCTGTTTAAGTAAGATTTACTCTCCAAACAACCATGAACTTGTACACAGATAGCTATCGGCACATTTTTTCACTTTTGAAATCTGTCTTGTGATTCTCATGTCATCCTCAGCGCAAGAAAAAGCAATTCTAAATTGCTTTTTAGTAGTGACTACAACTGTTCTTGTCTATATCAATACTTCATCTGGTAGTGGTACTCAATTTCTTAATAATATATAGTATCTAGGGTAATTTTAGATATTTCACTTTGTTTTAAAGACAAAGGACCTGCTGCTGTAAAAAATATAATCAATTGTTAGGCAGTTCCAAAGAAGCAATATTTAACTTAAACCTCACATGTAAAACTGGTGTCCTCTCTTGCTTATCTTACATTGTTTTTATAGTTCCAATAATTATACTGGTCTAATATCAAGCCACCTCATGTAGATTGAACAAATTTACTGTAAAACACAAAGTTAATTTCTTTTTCTGTACATAACTCTTAAAACTCCTGCCTACTTCATGTGGTCATTTTTTTGCGCAAACATAATTACTTGTAATTAAGTTTGGCTTGCCACATCCATTGCTCTAACATTTCACTATCATCTGCATAGCTTGTCAAAGTTAATAATGGCCTCAGAATTTCTAGCCAATGGACAATGCTCTAAAAAGAGGCCAAAACTGCTTTGGTAGTGCCCTTTTGGGGAATTGTTGGGGTCTTTCAATGAACTATCTCCCATGAATGCAAGTAGTAGGCCCACCTTTAAAAATTCATTTGGGGGGCATGGCCAAGATGCCAGTCTGATAGCAGCAGGAATCCATAGTTCTACTTAGATTTTAATATGCTGACAGGAAATTTACTTTCATTTTTAGAAAAATCTAACTAAACGTATACTAAAAGTTAGATTAACATAGACTCTTTATTTTCTAAAAATGAATATATAGTCAAGAGAATCTTTTAATTATTCCTGTCACAAAGTTTTCTACTGGAGATCTCAAGATGAACAACTCGAAGAATCCACAACAGGGGAGTGCAGTGAAGAAAAAACTATGTCTTATAATAACAAACATCCAAGAACTGTCACATAAAATGGACAAATTCAAAAACAAAATGGATATAATCAAACAAGAATGCAGTAAACAACTGGAACTTCTAAATGGAATAGTAAAAAAACAATCTGAACAGATTCTTGCCTTAAAGGAAAAAGTAACTGACCTATACACTTTAGTGACAGAAAATGAAACATCACAATGAATTTCTTCTGAAACAAAACACCAGGCAGATTGAGAAACTGGAAGACCTTGAAAGTAGATCAAGGAGGAATAACATAAGAATATATGGAACTCCTGAGAAAGAAGAGAATGCTAACATGATTCAATTCCTCAATAAGTGGTTTTCATCAGCACTAAACATGCCTGAATCCTTCTCATTTGGAATTGAGAGGGCTCATAGGTCCCTGGAAAATCAAGCTTCATCTCTGAGTTCATCTAACCGCAGGTCTATAATAGCTAGATTTCTTTCCTCACAAGACAATGATTTAGTGCTGAAATCAGCTTGGCCTAATTTGCCTATCAAGATGGGTGAAAAAGTTATTCGTTTTGACAATTGCTACACCTCTATAGTCATATCCAGAAGAAAGGAATGTGTTCCTCTAATTAAGTCCTTGAAAAAAGCCAATATTAAAGTTCAAATTCTATTTCCTGCAAGAATAAAAATCACCTTGCCAGAAGGAGTGAAAAGCTTTGATTCCATACAAGAAGCAGTAGAATGTATCCAGAAGAAGAAAATACTGTCTGACATAGAATAAATTGTATGGTCATCCCAATGTTTGAAGAGACAGGCAACAAAAAATGGATGGTCTGTGAAGGAAGGAGCAAACAAAACTAAGAAACTAAAGGACAAATGAATAAATTCCTTCTAATTTTAAATGCTTTGTTTTATGAATCATAATATATTTGATTCTGGAAAGTCTCTATGCTGTAAGGTAATGTGAATAGTTTTATTATTAACTTTCTTTTCCTTTCTATATCTACTTATTCTAATTACATATAGTACTAAGTATTTAAATATCATTCTCTCTATCTCCTTTCTTCTTATTCATTTTTGTTACAAATGTTCATTTTCTCTCTTTTCCTTATTATAAGTACTTTACATACTTTTCCCTTTTAAATAACTGCAAATGATGTCTGTCTTCTAATTCTTCAGTAATAGTATAATTTGACTTAATACCAAAATACATTTTTTTCTACTGAGTCGGTGGAGTAACAAGATGTTTCTGATTAGTGTTTCTAACTAGATGTTTCAGACTCTTTGTTTAGATACATTTAAACATTAATACAGTACATTAATGGTGTTTTATAGATAGCTAACTATAATATATATATATATATATATATATACATATATATATATATATATATATATATATATATATATATATATGTGTGTGTGTGTGTGTGTGAAAACTGGATCATGTCTATCCTCACCACTAGAAATCCTCAAGGGAACTAGACAAGGTTGTCCTTTGTCACCAATATTGTCTGCTCTTTCAATGGAACCTTTTGCTACATATATCAGAAACAAGCAAAATATAAAAGGCTATCAAATTAATAAGGACTATTATCCTAAGATACAATTATTTGCTGATGATATGTTGTTAACATTGGATGATATTGATGGTTCTTTGCATGATGTTATAAATACCTTAAGCAAGTTTGAAAAAAATTCAGGGCTTAAATTTAATCATAGTAAATCCAAAACATTACTAAGTAACAAAAAGATCAACGAAAACATAAGAGGGAATAGCCTGTTTAATTGAGAGAATGATGTATTAGAATATTTGGGTGTCAGTATAAAGAGTACATGGAAACAGTCTTGTTAAACTAAACTATAATAATTTAATAACCACCATTAGTGAACTAAACAAAAGATGGAGTAAAATGTTCTCCATAATGGAGGATAGGCTGTCTTTAATTAAAATGATAATTTTACCTAAATTATTGATGTTAAGTTGTCAATCTCGCCTTCATTCTTGCTGGATGGGTTCGGAGCCGAACCTCGGCTCCGATTCGGCCAATACTAAAGCTCGAGAGCTAATTCCACCAGCTCGAGGCTCCCCTATATCCCACAATGCTAGGCGGTAATGACTCAGATCTCGTTTGCCACTTAGCTGACGAGGTGCTTCTTCTACCGGATCTGGCAGGTTAGTAAGTTTCTTATTTAGAAACTTCTATTTCAACCCCTATTTTTTTCCTTCTACCATAGTTTTATTTATAGTATTTCATTAGTTTAAATTGGGTCCCCCTCTAGTGTCTGATATCCCTTTTTATTCCCTTCTTAACTTTTAGGCCTTTGGCCCTCTCCCTCTCCTTCCCCTAGTCCTTCAGTGTGACTGGATTTTATTATGCTTAAGGGTGTGTTTGTGTGTTGTGCTTGTGTTTTTACACTGAGTTAGGATGTCTAAAGACTCCAAGGTCTCAGGCTTCAATAAGTGTGATTCGTGCTGTCAGAAAATGTCTCTGACAGACGGTCACACTTCTTGTGTATATTGCCTGGGACCTTTGCACCTGCAGGACTCATGTGCTGTGTGCCATGCATTCAGCCCTAGAGTCCTGCAGGAACACAAAAATAAATTAATATTATGTGGCTTGTTAAAGCCTGAAGGCCCCCCTGACCCAGTCTGTGTCGGGGAAGCCTTCTAAGACTTCCAGACTGTCGGCTCCAGTTTCTGAGCCGTCCCCTGGAAGCATTAGATCGGCTTCGACATCAGCTCCGGCTGGAGCCAATGTTTCCAAATCTCATACCATCACCTCGGCTCCGGCTGGAGCCAAGGTTGACAAGACTCAGTCAGCTCTGATAGGCTTGTCGGAGCCACCTGCTAAGAAGAGGTCTAGGTCCCCTTCCATCGGCTCCATCCATTCGACGCCGGGATCTCCTCTTCTATCAGAACAGAGCCATAGGTCTCATCCCTCTTGGTCCTCCAGGCTGTCCGACCATGATTTACAAAGGGTGGTGAGTAGACTTCTCAAGTCCGAGGCACCGGCCCAAATGGTGCATAGCCCTACTCAACAGTCAGTGGCTATTTCCATCCCTGATTTTATTCCTCCTCCGACAACTTTGAGTTCGGAGCCGGGGCTCATCGGAGCCGTGGCTGTTGGTGCTTCGGAGCCGATACCTTCCCTTTCGGCTCCGTCGTGTGCTCCGATTTCCTCATTGGAGGGATCTCGGCACCGAGCTTCCCTCATCGGCTCAGAGGGGGCAAGTGGCATCGGACCCTTGTCCGACCCCGTTCTCCCTCTCGGAGCATCGGCGCTGGTGAGTTCTGCTCTGACATTGGCCTCGGAGCCGTCCCTGTCGGTGCTGGGGGGGGGTCCTTGTCTCCTCGGAGCAGGAACCTCCGGCCTTGCCTGATAGGGGAGCCTTCGAGGTCATGCGGAGCGTGTTAGACCCAGTGTCTACCCCACAGTCAGCTCTGTCAGCTCCTCCCTCTTCAGTGCCTGCGGTGACTTCTACCCATCCCCTTGTATCAGACCGCAGAGAGCCAGCTCCTCAGGTTTCCCCATTGGGAATTTCCTCCTCTTCCGAGGCCTCTCCTGATCTGGTAGGAGAACCCCTTCGGAAGAGACAGTGCAAGAGGAAGCACATTGACTCCCCTGAGTCTATCACCTCTGACACTGACTTGGAGGAATCTGAAGGTTCCCCTCGGTCCCCCTCTGAGGATGTCTCCTTTGCTGACATCCTTGAAATCCTGAAACAGAGGGGGAACTGGCCCACCCTTAACCCTTCAGAGGACGAGTCAGTTTACCTTGAGGCATTTGGCTCTCACCCTTCCACCTCCTGGGTGTCCCCTCTCTTTGACCCCCTTATGGAAGTGGTCTCAAGGAAGGCTTGGACGGCCCCTGATTCAGTGGAACCTACCCCAAGGAGGCCGTCAAAATTTATTACTGCCCCTAAGGAGAAAGAGTTTCTATCAAAAGGTGTCTCTGTTGATGCCATGGTGGTGGCCGCAGCCACTAAGAAGGAGTTAGCCGATCCTTTGGTACCTGTCCATCCTCCTAATAAGGAGTCTAGGACCATGAACAGGTACGGTAAGTGGATGTTTTCATCAGCGACCTTTTCAATGCGGTCACTTCACCCGTCTCCCGAGAGATTTGCTCAAGGATATGGGTGAGGCTATACAGGATCCAACAGCTGAAGGGTTCCAAGACAAGATGAACTCCCAGTTGGCAACCCTGAATTCGATTGTTAACTCCTCCATGTGGCTTATCTCATATGCTGCTGATGGGGCGAGTAGGGCCGCAGACACAGGCATAGCATTACGACGTCATGCCTGGATGCGGCTTTGCAATTTTGCGGACCCTTTCAAGGCGTCCTTCACCAATTCCCCCTTTGATGGCTCAACATTGTTTGGTCCTCAGGTGAAGGATACATTGACTAGATGCGAGATGGAAGATAAGACTCTCTCTGCCGTGGGAGTCCGTTTTTCTACCCCTTCTAGACCTTATCTAAAGGCTCAGAGGGGAGGAAAAATGTGGTTCCGTAAGCCTCAGGGAGTCTCATCTGACGCACAAGGTCGGTTCCCCTCTAGATGCAGAGGGGGGAATAACAATAGACGCCACCCTAGAGGCAGAGGAGGTCCGCAAAACCAGGGTAGCAGAGAAACTTTCTCTGATAAACCCTTTCAGCATCCCTGAGGAGCTGCCCGGCTGTCCATCTTCGGAGGCAGTCGGGGGAAGATTATCACTGTACCCAAAAGCCTGGCTTTCCCTCACCCAAGAGAAATGGGTACAGTCAATCATATCCGAGGGTTACAAAATTCCCTTTATTCACATCCCTTCCCAACCCAAAGGATCCCTTCCAGATGTTCCACCCAGTCTAAGGGAACAAGCAGCACTAGAAATATCAAAGCTGCTATCAAAAAGAGCTAGCCAATCAGTCCCAGCAGACCAGCAAGGATCCAGAATCTACTCCAAATTCTTTTTGGTACCAAAAAAAACAGGGGACTGGAGACCTATACTGGATCTCAGCAAGTTAAACATTTATATCAAAAAAACAAAATTCCGGATGGTCACGCTACAGTCCATTCTACCCTTCTTGGGTCAGGACAATTGGATGTGCTCGATAGACCTTCAGGATGCTTACTACCATATCAAAATGCACAGATGCTCCAGGTGGTTTCTCCGCTTCAGGCTGGGAGCCAGCCAGTACCAGTTCAGAGCCCTGCCCTTTGGTCTCACTTCAGCCCCCCCGAGTGTTTACCAAATGCATGGCAGTGGTCACGGCTCACTTGAGACGTCAAGGATTCCAGGTGTTTCCATATTTAGACGACTGGCTCCTTACCGCCACCACCAGACATCAACTGCTTCTAGCCAGAGACTTCACCATCCAAACTTGCCAAGCACTAGGCATCTCAATAAATTTCGAAAAATCTGCCTTGTCACCTTGTCAGTCTATTACCTTTGTAGGCGCCACCTTAGACACACTCAATCTTTCCGCTAGACTTACAGAGCAAAGAGTGTTAGATATCCGCAAACAAGTTTACCTTCTATTACAATGCAACAAGGTCAAAGCCAGGGTAGTCTTGAAGGTATTAGGACTCATGGCAGCTACTATCACCCTTCTCCCCTTAGCTCGTTTCCACATGAGGATCCTCCAATGGATGCTGTTTACTCAATGGTCCTTCCAACAGCTCCCGATGTCTCACATCATATTAATAACTCAATCTTGCAAGAATCACCTGTCTTGGTGGATCACATCACCTCAAATTCTCCAAGGCAGACCTTTCATTCCCCCCCCCCAGTCGCCATGGTGACAGCGGACGCCTCCCTGATCGGGTGGGTGGGGGCATTATCAGGGCAGGACAGTCCAGGGCACATGGCAATCTTTCGAGTGCCACTTGCACATAAATGTCTTAGAGATGAGAGCAGTGCTTTTAGCGTTGCAAGCCCTTCAGGACTCTCTTCCCACGGGGACTATTGCAATTCAGACGGACAACATGTCCATAGTGTGGTACATCAACAAACAGGGCGGAACCAGATCCTACCCCTTATGTCGAGAGGCACTCAGACTTTGGCAGAGGGCAATTTCTTCTCAGCATTTTCTGATAGCAATGCACATTCCCGAGAAGTCCAACGTGATTGTGGACAGGTTGAGCAGGGCCATTCTCATGCCCCACGAGTGGTCTCTGAAGAAATCAGTGCTGGAAGAAGTCTTCCAAAGATGGGGTCAGTCTTGCTGCGATCTTTTTGCTACTCCCCAAAACAGCAAGTGTCACGACTTCTTCACTCTCTTCCCATTTCCAGGCCATTCCACCAGAGACGCTCTAGTCCACGATTGGCCCCGGGGACTTCTGTATGCTTTTCCCCATTTTCCACGATATCTCAATTAATTCAGAAAGCTATCACCTTGACAGTTACAATGATCCTCATTGCCCCTTACTGGCCTCGACAGATATGGTTTCCATTCCTCCATCATTACCTGTTGGAGCAGCCTTGGCATCTGGACCCGGTGCCAGATCTGTTGACCCACCAGTCGGGCCAGCTGCACCACTCCCTTCATTCTCTCAACCTCACAGTGTGGTTTCTCCAATTCCTACCCTAGCCAGGCTCCCCTTAATCTCTCATTCAGTCCAGAACATCCTGATAGCCTCTCACAAATCTTCTACCAGGAAGATTTATAATAGTAAATGGAAACGTTTTTCCTTCTGGGCAGCATCAAATAATATAGACCCCTTCACTGCACCTATCCAGTCTATCTTAGACTTTCTGGAAGAGCTCTTCCATTTAGGCTCTTCTTCATCTACCATTAGAGTACAACTAGCAGCTATATCTAATTTTCATGTAGGAGTCTCAGACTCCATTATCATGTCCCATAAGCTCTGCAAAGCCTTTTTAAGAGGTGTTTTTCTGCTCAAGCCCCCAATCAAAGATCCCTCACCTCAATGGGACTTGAATTTGGTTCTGGCATCCTTGATCCTCCCCCCCTTCGAACCAGCGGCTTCATGCCCTCTTAAGCTGCTCTCATGGAAAACACTTTTTCTAGTAGCCATAACTTCAACTAGAAGGGTATCTGAACTTCATGCTCTGTGCAGTCGTCCTCCTTACTTAGTTTTCCACAAAGATAGGGTGTCCCTCCGGACTAATCCGTCCTTCCTGCCTAAAGTTTCCTCTGAGGCAAATCTGAACCAAACAATTGATCTCCCCGTCTTCTTACCTGACTATTCCAACAGGTCGGAACAAAAGTTACATTTTCTAGATGTTCACCGCCAACTTAGATATTATTTAGACAGGACTAAACAGTTCAGGAAATCTGATCAACTTTTCCTGTCTTATGCGGAAGGGAAATTGGGCCTTCCAGTTACTAAGGTGTCCCTTTCAAGATGGCTTACCTCTATAATTACCTTCATCTATGAAATCAGACATCAAAAACTGCCTTCAAGACCTAGAGCTCATTCAACTAGAGCATTAGCTACATCTGTAGCTTTTCAAGACAGGCTGACAATAGATTCCATTTGTGCAGCAGCCACTTGGGCTTCTCCTCATACCTTCATTTTACATTACAAATTGGATATGGCCTCCAGAAACCGTGCCAGCTTTGGTTCCACTGTTCTCAAGAGTCTGTTCTGATAGGCCACCCGGAATAAGGTGCAAGGGACGCGGTCCCATCCAGCAAGAATGAAGGTGAGATTGACAACTTAACATTAAGAAGTTATGTACCTACCATAACGTTCCATGTTAGTTGTCTTCTTCTCGCCTTCTTTCTTGCGTCCCACCCTCCTTCCCCCTAGCCTGGACAGACCAATAGGAAATTTTGGAATCTTCCTTTGGAGTTTTCCTTCCCACATGTTCTACACCTCTATTCCCCCTTTTATGTTTGTGGTAGCTTACATTCAGGTTTATATAGAGGTGGGTTATTTTTTCTCCATACTATGGAGACCAGAACTGCTTGGTTTAGCTATCAAACGAGATCTGAGTAGTTACCGCCTAGCATTGTGGGATATAGGGGAGCCACGAGCCAGTGGAATTAGCTCTCAAGCTTTAGTATTGGCCGAGTCAGAGCTGAGGTTCGGCTCCGAACCCATCCAGCAAGAAAGAAGGCGAGAAGAAGACAGCTAACATGGAACGTTATGGTAGGTACATAACTTCTTATTTTATATACAGTCATTGATACTACCCCATCCCAAAAACGTATTTAAAAATTTAGATTCCATGCTACTTACATTTTTATGGTTCTGCTTAAAACCTAGGATTACATATTAGAGCTTGAAACAGTAATGGGATAGCATCCCTTAGCTTAGCCCTTTATTCCATATCAGTTATAATTAATGCAATATTACATTGGATCACACCTACCTATATATCTGGCTGGAAAACAGTACATGAGATTCATATAACTGATGTCAGAACTATAGAAAATCAATTTAAGGAATAATATGAAATAAGTAGAGTTCATTGGCTTTTACGTGAATTTTGTCTATTTAATAAGAAGTTTGATCATTTTTCTTATGTTAGTAATCAAATATTTAAAAACTTTAAACATATAATTGATTGTAATTACAACATTAAACAATTTCTATTTCTTATATTCCCTATAGCATACTCCCTGATTGCCTAGATACTTCCCAACATCAATGTGATGCAAAACTTAAAGGAAAATAACTTGATATTCTGGCATCAGTTTATTGAAAATAAGAGTATTAAACCACTAAACTCTATTTTATATAGTTTTGGTGATAGTTAAGATGGTTGTTTATGCACTCATTATGGCAGTTTATAGAAAACAAAATGAGAGTATCAATCAACCTAGAGACTGAATCTATACCTAGTTTGATTCAGCTTTTTATTAGTTGTCGTGAAAAGACAGATAATCAAAAATTAAATATCTCAGCTATCTATAAGATACTAAGAGAAGACAGTCTGAAGTTTGACTCATATTTTTGAAATTACTGTGTAAAGATTAATGGAGAACAAATATCTGATTAATCCAAAAAATTGTCATTGAATTCTACATATGGTATCTCTTCTTCATTATATTGGAGATTGTATGCACTGAAATTAATATACTCCACATCAAATAAATGTTATACTCAAAAACAGTGAAAATAAATGTTGGAAATGTGATGAATTACTAGAGGCCAACTGGGTTCACATGTTCATTGAATGTAGAAATGTTCAGTACTGGACATGCACTAAAATGACACAATAAATTATTCTGACCAGCAGTCACTTCAGCAGTCTCACCACATATGCAGAAGCACCCCCCCCCCCGACACATAAATGAATATTTTTCTCCAGCGACATCTTCAGTAACATTTGTTAGTATGCATACACAACAAAATAAAGCTATCACCCAAGCAACCCCTTCCGTAACATGCCCCAGTAAGTAAAAGTACCAAAATGTGCAGGTATGTACAAGCACTAAAATTAAACTTTTCACCCAATCAGCCCCTTCAGTAATTTGTCCGGGTATGTCCAAGCACTAAAATAAAACATTTCACTCAAATAACCCTTTCAGTAATGTTTCAAAGTATGCAAAACCACTAAAATAAAACATTTCACTTGTGACCCTTTCAGTAATATGTCCAGAGATTCACAAACACTAAAATAAAACATGTCATCCAAGCAACCTCTTCAGTAGCATGTCCTACATAAGTGCAAAAATAAAACATTTCACTCTAGCAAACCCTTCGGTAAAATGTCCATGTGTGCAGAAGCACTGACTCAGCTCCCCTCGCATCTCCATATTCTCTTTTGAAACCTGCTGCTCTCTAGTGTTTGTTCAGGGCAATTTACTCACATTGTATGCAAATGAGTAAATTATAGATTCATGCCTACAGATCAAGCTCAAATGCATATTTGTCAACCCCCCAATAGTGTAGTAGCTGTCTCCCTATCAGTTATGGGTAATCACATTAAGCATTTCTGAATGGGGGGGATGTTCACAAAAAAGTTCTCCGCTCTTCTGTAGTCTTCCTGAAAGTCCAGGACTTGCATATCCTCACACTGCCACACTGAAATGATCATCACTATGAATATGTGAAGCCACAAACTATGAGTGCCTCCCTGAGTGTTTCAGCTTCATGTTTTCTGAATGCCCATAACTCCTTTACTTTGTATCAGGATAATTTAAGTCTTTTCCAATTGTCCTACAGGTATATCTTTAAGTAACTGCAGACGGAAAGAACAATCACTGAGTGTAAACACTGCAGAGGTAGTGTGCTCAGCTATGCATTAGGAATTAAACATTTAAAACCTATGATCTCATTGGCTGTGCTATTCTTGTACTGCTTGTGTAGTTCATGGAGCCATGTGCATAGGTAGAAGGTTTATATAGACAGAAGAGAAAATAAAAAGAATAGTGGAACATAAACATATAAAGGACATTCAACACAAAAGAAATGCATTTAAAATACCAGGTATAGGATGGTGATGATACATTACATGACAAAATCAAGTGGTACTTTCAACTAAATGCAACCCATGGTTACTGGTTAAATAAAGCTGTTTCTTTTAAACTGTTTCTAAGGTGATAGAGAATTAGGGAACTGAACAACTAATGCCTTTGGTCTACCTTTATTGCTACATTTCACTCATTAACATAGCCGGCTTTAGGTACCAGCGAACACTATGGTCGCTTTGGGCCCCCTAGTCCTGGGGGGGGGGGCCCAACCACAGCAAGTTATCTTATCTTGATATTTTGTAGCATGTCTGTTAAACCAACAAAAGCTAATACAGCAGTCTTGTATGCTTAATAAATGGGGGGGGGGGGGGTTATAATAGCTCTTATTTATATCGCCTTTAAAAGTCAGAGATCTTTAGTTATATTAACAGGCTTCACAATTCCATTAAATGTTTTACCACTGACATAATGCCACTGGCTTAGTTAAACCCTGCTGGTAGACATCCTCTCTACTAAAACCAACAACATAGCTAGCTGTAGGTACCTACAATACCTGTGGCTGCAGGGGGGCCCTATTCATCCCTGACTGTGGCGGGGCCCCACAAAAGCTGCTATTGATTGGGGAAAAATGAGAAGAAAAATGTAATTAATTTTTGCTTGTATTGTTTTGTCTGAACAGGGCTGTGATATGAAAATGTTAGGATAAAACCTGATAATAAACATGAATAAGGTTAGAACTACAGAAAGAGATCAGCAGAGTGATTGACCTCAGTGCACACCATAGACTTTCAGAAGAGCTAATGCTTCTGATCTTCAGGGATGGTTTCTCTTTCAGGGAGTTTAATAAATGCTGCCAGAACACCAGATACTGTAACTCTCAATGTGTTTGCTGAAGAATTCTGCTCAGTGCCAAAAATAATAGCAGAATAAATGCCCAAAATGAGGATCACATTTTAAATATTGCTCTAATTCACTTAAAAAGTTACTAGAATAGCCATTTTGTATAAACATGCAGTTTTTGGATAATAATAAGTATAAAACTATGATTAGATTTACTGACTGTCTGTAATCTTAAATGATTTGCTTGCAAATAAAACTTTTCATTTTTATTTTTTTTATGAAGGACAGAGAAAAATTATGAGGCAAAATCAAGGAATATCTGTGAAATCAGGGACAGTGACAGGTATTCATTTACTCCTCAATGAGATAAAGTGACTTACTCCTGCTGTTTTGATGACTGCTAAACAGCAGTCACTGATCTGATGTGGCAGTACCAGTGTTGCACAATGTATTGTTATTTGCTGAAATAAGTACAAAACTAGTATTGCTGTAACTTATGCATGAGTGTGTGTGTATAAAAAAATATCACTGATTTGTATCAGTGCACACAACCAATAATGCTTCGACACACACATTTTTCTGCTGGGTATCAGTAAAAATGCAGCTTACAAGTAATTATATTTTAAAAGTAAGGCATAAAATATATCACAGAATATTAAGACACTTAGATATTTTAGGAATCTAGTGGCCCCCCACTCCCCAGACTGTATAAATGGATTCAGAGGGGGATCCCTTATTCATCATTGACTGTGTAGTAAGCAGGTTTAAGCACAAATAAGCAGTAGTAAGCATGTTTAAGTGCATTTGCATCAGGGTAAGCATTACCTATACAGATTAAGCAAAGCAGAAGCTAACTGAGTGTAAGAAACTGTAACCAGAGGTTAGCAGTGCTTACCGTCATGCAAACCCATGCAAACCCACTTACAACTGCTTTAAAGTGCCTTAATCACTCTGGATCCAACAGCCCATGTTCTGCCCAGCAACAGAATAAACTGCCTCTGCAAGGCTCAAACTCAGGACCCTGTATACTATAGTCACAGTAGTTAACCACTAAGCCATAATAATAATAGATATGAATGAGGTATCAGCAAACTAATCCTCACCACAGGAAAATCAAACCAAACATGTAAACTGAATCTATGTACAGTGTGAAGTGGCATAACCTGCTAAATAACATAAATATGTGAGCTGGAGTACTGCAGCAAGCATACATTTGAGGTGTGATTGTAATAAAGTGTAGAAGTCCCCAGGTCCCCATACAGTGTATTAGTTGTCTTGAAAAGACAGAAAATCAAAAATTAAGTATCTCAGCTATCTATAAGATATAAATAGAAGACAGTCTAAAGTTTGCCTCAGATTTTTGGAAATACCGTGTAAAGATTAATGGAGAACAAATACCTGATGAATCCAAAAAATTGTTATTGAATTATATGTATGGTACCACTTCTTCATTATATTAGAGATTGTATTCACTGAAATTTATATACTCTACATAAAATAAACCTTATACTCAAAAACAGTGGATGTAAATGTTGGAAATGAAATGAATTACTAGAGGCCAACTAGGTTCACATGTTCATTGAATGTAGAAATGTTGTTCAGTACAGGAAAGACTTTGTAAATGCTTTATGGCCAGATGACTATCAAATTTCTAACTCACAAATCCTATTCAGTGTTCCAATACCTAATGTAATACCTAAATCTCAGATTCAGTTACTCTGGTCAATTCTTGCAATTGCCAGAAAAGTTATTACTTTGAGATGGAAAAGTAAACAAGATTTGATGTTTAAAGATTTCATTAATTTAGCAAAAGTTGTTTGTAAAAAAGAACTGCAAACCATTTGTTATAGAACTCATAACATTACTCATAATAAAATAGCATGGCAAAAATTGGAAAACCTTTTGAACAAATATTGATAACTTCTCATGGATTAAATGATTGTTTATCATGGATGAATGTAAATATTAACAGTTTTTTTTCTTTCTATTGTATTTGTTATATGTACATTTGTGTATGTTTATAACGAAAACAAAATAAAAATGTTTTTTGAAAACAAAATCATTCCATAGCCATTATCTTAACCAGGTGAATCGTTAAAGTTATACTTGAATTAAATTGACTGGACTTGCTCTTGTGTTATTGTCACTTTATAAAATGCAGTAAAATGTACTTCTCATAGAAAGTTCAGTTACTCCAGTTCATGCTTTATATTACTTTTTGATTGCAACATGTATATAGTGGCATGCATGTTTGCTGCTCTGTACTTCTAGTCATTTTAATCCAACTGTAGATATTATTGAAAAATGCATTTATGCTGTCTACATGTACGCTTACTTCAATGACTTGTCTCAAACTTGCAAAATAACAAACAATGGCTGAACCAAGTCAAAAGCCACCATGGTCTATAAATCCTAGAAAAAACAATTTATTGAGACACAAGATAAATCAAATGGTAAGTGCTTTCATCTGAAAACATTATGAGACTTCTTCAAATAAAATACCAAAGTAAACATCGTCCTTTAAATAATGACAAACCCAGTCACATATCACCATCTTAACAGGCTCTAATTAAACAATTGGTCAAATTCACCATGAAATAACAATTAAACATATACATACAGAAAGTATGTATGTATATGATTATGAATAAATATAAATGTGTGTAAACATCTCATATAAAAACCTATCAAATCCTATGTCAATTAATTAAATAACAAATACATCATCTAGTTTGAGCTTTCAACTTTAACAAACAAACAATGGTTGCCAGTTCATTTAGTCTAGGTCCCCACTACATTGAAATGTAAAATCCAATATCGTTCACATTTCTACAAATATACAGACTGTGGTCCATCCCTCAAATTATGTACCACTTGCTCAATAACTATAAATTTAAAATTATGTCCTGTATGATTCAAAATATGTTTATATAATGCATTTGTCATTTTACCTTTGCTTGTCTCATACTGATGTTCATAAATTCTGTCTCTAACTTTTCTCTCCGATTTCCTAACATAAAAGGCAGGACATTTTTGGCAGAGAGCCTCATTGACAATACCATTGCTAGTACAGTTACATTTTCCCATTATTCTAAATTGTTGGCCATTAATATCAAAGAATTAACCAATATCAATGAATGTACATAACCTACAGTTCCCACATATTTTCATAGAAGTGCCCCAGTTGTGTTTATCTTTTACTGGATGTTCTAATAAACTTTTCAAATTATATCTTCTCTTATAAGTAATGATACGTGCATCACCTACGTTTTCTTTTAACATTCTATTCTCATTTAAAATAGCCAAATTTTTAAAAACACGTTGTTTTTCCAAGTTACTATATATAGCAAAAGTTGTTACAAAAAATATTTTAAAATTAAAATTCCTAGCCCCATTATTTATTTCTTGGTCAACTTGAGTTATTGTCCCTGAATTAATGGAACTTAAAATAAGCAAAAACTAATTATTCCTCCTTTTATGAATAACCTCATTCAGCAAATACTCAACAAACCCTATGGGGTAATCCCTCTTCAAGAACAATAGATTAGATAAATTACTTGGATGCTACCATATAGAAAGATAAATTAATAACAGGTTTGTTTCAAAAATGTATAAGAAGCCCACATATTCTAACTGTTTTTACATTAGTCAGGCTCCCATCCTATTTCTCACAAAAAATCAGTAGTAAAAGGTCAGTTTGTCATGGCAACATGCATGATATCATGGTTTGAGGATGTTTTAAGTGAATACAAGACTATGAGATCTATGTTCTTGAAGAGGGATTACCCCTATGGTTTGTTGAGAATTTGATAATTGAGGTTATTAATAAAAGGAGGAATAATTATTTTTACCCATTTTTAAGTTCCATTAATGCAGAGACAATAGCTCAAGCTGACCAAGAATCAAATAATGGTGCTAGAAATTAAAATTTTAAAATATCTTTTGTAACAACTTTTAGTATAGATAGTAACTTGGTAAAACAAAATGTTTTAAAAATTTGACTATTTTAAATCAGGATAGAATGTTAAAAGAAAAGGTAGGTAATAAATCTATCATTACTTATAAGAGAGGATATAATTTGTAAAGCAAGCAAATAATCACACAGCAAGAGGCAAACATGGTGCTGACCAAGATAAACAAGTGAAATAAAATGAAATATATAATGGCAGTCCACGAATCAGGCAGATGACTTAAAAATCCAATTATAAAAATAGAAAACTATTTATTAAGAAATGGTAAGCGCTTTCAAACAGAGCTTCATCGGATCATAAGAAGAGCAAGTTGGTCACAATAAATTTAAATACATTTCAATAACCAATCAACTTGCATGAACCTGAACATCAAATCATTCATTTAAAGTGAAATCACAGATTCATTGAAGCATCAGTGTTATCACATAATAGTGCAAAACATATACACACTACATAAAATTTATACATTTAAATGTAAGAAAATAAGTAAAAATACACAAAGCAATTCAAAAAAAGTCAGCTAAAATAATTTTATATATATATTACATGAATATATATATATATATATATATATATATATATATATATATATAAATATATATATATATATATATATATATATATATATATATATATATATATATATATACATATATATATATGTATACCAACAACAATATCTAAAACAATCAATATGCATGTATTATATATTATATTATTTACTAGGTAAACATTTCCTCTACTTCCATGTGAATTTAATAGTGCTTCTAAACTAATATAGGCCCATAATTTCAACATGTGATGTATTATATATATAGGATATAAGACATGGAAATGTGGACAAATATATGAAGCTGTAAATAGTAAGCCAAACACATAGATTTGTACACATCAAAAATAGATAAATAATCCATCGATAGATATAAGTATATATATATATATATATATATATATATATATATATATATATACATCAAATACTACAAATGAGATGTAAACTTTCAATACGCACCTAATATTCAGTGCTATTTAACTGAGAGTCTCCTCAACTTCAATATGGGCTTAATAGAAGCCTTCTCATTTAAGCCCTTCCCTCTATCAGCCCTAAGCCTTAAAATCTATTTGACTTCTTTATTTTCTGTCATATTCCTGATGTCATCCTCACGTATAGTGGGCATCACTTCATCTATAACCATAAACTTAAAGCTATGGTCATTACTTTGTGTCATAACATGTTTTGATAAAGCATTGGTCGAAGACTTAACTCTGATGCTGTGGATATATGTTCTCTTTTTCTATCTCGGAGTAACCAATCCATCTTGCCAACATAAAAGGGCTCACATGGCACACATCTCGCAGGATAGACCACATGTGTTGTCCTACAGTTGGCACTGATCTTAAACGTGAATTGTTAACCTGTATCTGGGTGTATGGATAATCTTGTGGTATCAAGGTAATTGCAAAAATTGCAGTTGCCACAGGGATAAGTACCAGATAGCAATACCAAATGGCAAAAGTAGAAAGAAATACCACAAGGCAACGAACATGCCAAAAATAAACCAAGAAATTTATTATACTTAGCGCCTCGGCTATTCAGCCTTCAGAGAATAAAAAACAGTAACAAACATCTCACTTAATATACACAAAAAAATATTTATGGGCTTAAATGAGGAATGACATGTCAGAGTTGCCATATACTGTCAATCAGTTCTCTCCATGAAGAGAAAAGGCTCTCCTGCAGGGTTATGCAGGATCTAGCTGGTAACCCCTGCCTCCAGGAGTGAACAAAGTACAGTGTGTTAATTGGGCAAGGACAGAAATTGGTAGCAAGAAGCAAGGGGTGGTACTACTAAAAGTGAAGAAAACTAATTCTGTTTATTTAAAATGCTTGTACTTAAAAATTATTATTTAATGTAATTTCAGGCAATAGCTAATTGCAACAAACAGATCTGGATACAACAGATGATCACTCAGAATATAAAATTGTAATGCAGTAATGCCAAGAATAAACCTTATTTAAAAGGAATTACATGATTGTGCTATTCAGGTAGCCATATTCAGTCTATTATGCAGAACTTAACATTTTCTCTTCAGTTCTTGTTTTTATACATGAAAAATTACCCATACATTTAACAGAATAAAGGTGTGTGTTTAAGATGTCAAATGTAAAATATGTAATATGTGTACTTGATTTCATTGCATGTGTGACAGCCACCCTCTGCGCCTGTAATCAAGGAGTCTCAATCCTCACCACGGACTCCGGTGAGAAACTTTCACTTGGAACAAAAATAGATACATGCAGTATTTCCAGATGCAGCTCTCTGCACCAAGCAAAATTTCTCTTAACTCATTACATCTGAGTGACGCCTCCAGGTGCGTCTGCAGTTAACTCCTACTGATGCCTCCAGGCATCAAATACTGCTTGTTCATATTTGCATCAATATTTCTAAAACCATGCTATGTACAAGGTTTTAAATCAATTCATCTTAAAGTTTACACAATGGCAAAATGAACTGCACTAATATTTGACCTCTGTCTAGTGCAGTAAAGAGATATTAAATATTGTTTTTTTTTATGATATTAATTTATATAGCTATAATGTTCACATTTTTCTAAATATCTCAACAACCAAGTAACACAGATGGAACTCCTTAGCCTCATATGAAAGCTCTCAGCTAGATGAATAAAATGCTGCTAACAGTATGTGTGTATCTTGAGTGGTCACTGATATATTATACGTTGTTTACAAAATATTACAAACAAAATAGTTACTGTGTTTACTGTGACTTCAGTTTAAGACCTAGAACCTAAAAATTATTACCACTATAAAATAGTTTGTGCTGAAGAGTTTGCCATTTATACTTCTTTCATAACCCCTTTGGTTCCAGAGATATGAACATTTGTTTGAAATGTGAGGACAACATTTGATTCTGTCAAAAGGCTTAGACTCCACTCATTGGAAGTTACAGTGCAAACTTCTTGAGCTCCATTGGAGTGAATGAGTTAAGAACACACAGGGATCACTCTCAATCCAGGGGCTGGGTTTCTTCTCTCTTTCTCTGTGCAGACCACCAACAAGACTCCCCACTGGCACAGTTGCAGAGTTGAGTCCTTAGCTAAGTGTTGCAACCCAAGTCCTCTGCCACCCTCTCTCTGAAACCAGTGCTTTGTGTACCTGCCCCATGTAGCTGACACATACACTCTTTGAGATTTGATTTTCACACACACACACACACACACACACACACACACACACACACACACACACACACACACACACACACACACACACCCACACACACCCACACACACACACACACACACACACACACACACACACACACACACACCTGGGAAAGGCTGGCACAGATTTACTAGCTCTGATACTTTTGCCCAGCTTATAAGGTAGTTATACTGCCACCAACTAGCTACTCTAAGGTTCTTACAAGGGTACCCAATTACACTGAGTAAAATTAATACTAATACAAATGGTAGTTTTTGACCAATCTAGCAAGGCTTTCAGGAACAGCCACAGTGTCACCAAATAAATGTTAAGAACTCTCAAAGGTTAAAATATTCTTTAAAAGACCAGACACAATGAAAAGTTTAAATATATTTAATAATAAATAATAAAAGGACATGAACATACTAAATATCTATTTACAGTAAACAACAAAGTTTCAGCCACAGGAAATATTAAAACTGACACAGATGAAAAGATCCATACAGATACAGAAAACATTACTTAACTAATCTCACTATATTTTCCCGACAATAGTTCACTTACTAGAGTAAGGCACGTGTCTTCCTTCTTTGTCAGGTTTCAAAAACAGACTGCTCTGAGACTTCTGCCTCATCTAGTATTAGAACATCATTTCAGTGCTGGATTAGAGAATGGCATCACATGCATTTGGCCAACTGGCTTCTGGTTCCCACACTGCCTCCCTTTACAAGAAACTGAACCAGGATTTAGCACATATGTGTTACCATACACACAGACAGAGCTTTGCTGAGATGGATTATAGTATCTGGAAGGTAAAAAAACATTTAAAAACAGATATCCTTTCAGGATATCAATTACTTCAACCTGAAGGACAATACAGTATGATTCCTAGTCCTGGTTTTCACACATGTTTTGTCTCTGGCTGCAATCAGAACTGTAAGATACAATCTTTATGGCCTAAATCAGGTAATTTAATTTCAGACTGTTTTTCAAAGTTAGCTGGACTGAGATTAACTTCTTCTCTTCCAGTATCCTTTGTTACAATATATTCATTTCACCAGTTACAATACAGTCTGACCTACAGGTATATTTTTCCTATCTAGCAGGACCCACTATTGGTATATTTTTAACACAAGCAGCTTTACAAATACATTTTCAACACAAGCATCTGTACAAATCAGTTTGCTATACAAATATATGAGTCTTTACAAAACTCCACCTAGCTTTACTGGCATATGTTACATATCCACTGCCCTACTTCTCCTGGGGCATAGCTGACAATACCTTATATCATTACAGCATGATTTAAAAATAATGTCACAATGAACAGAACAGAATGAATACACCTATTTTCTCAGTTATCCTTAGATGCAAAGCTGGTTTTATGAAAACGGTTTCATTTTATTTGAATATGTGCCTCCAGGTTCTTTTGCCATGTACTTTATCACTCTAATAAAAAGTAATCAGTCCTGCTGCTCTGACAATACTAACTTCAAGCATTCAAATGCAAAATGTATAAATGTTCCTTTCTGTAATGCTACAACATTATATGTATATAGCACTTTGGTAAACTTTTATAGTATTTAATTGTCTAGACCCTTTTCTCCAAAATAAATAAATTCACAACAGCAAACAAACAGCAAACAAATGCATAAACTACAGATTTACTATCATAGTCATAATGGCTATAAGCATGCAATTATACATATCTGGGTGTAAAAATATATTTGTCAATGTGAAAATGGTATGTGCCTTAAAGTTCTAGTACTTAAATGTTCCTATCCTGCTATAGTTGCACAGTTGTTCTTTATGTAGAAGCATTATCTAGTTCTCTGACATTTTATAAAGTTTATTTTTTCTCATTACTATATCATGATCTAGACCACAGCATTTTTACTTTAAAAAATGGGTATGGTAAGTATTCTTGCAGTCTGACCAAAAGGTTAGAAGGAAATGTGAGAGGGCAAGCAGAAAGGATAGTTATCAGAATGTAATGGTACATATCAGCAAGAAAACAAGATGGCTTACCTTTCTCAGTATTTATGTGCTTTAAATTCGCAACAGTATCATAAGTTAGTCATGATAATCGAGAGCTGATTGTCATTAAATGCTAACAAAAGTTATGACCAATGTGAGCTACAGCCAAGTGAGGCTCCAAACTGCACAGCTAATAGCAGAGCTATAACCACAGCCTTCCCTGTGATTTAGCCATCTACCTCTCAGACCAGTGGTTTATAATGCAATCTTGACAATAGTAACCGTAAATTGGCAAAACCTATTAATTGCAGATATATAGAAGAATTTCCACTAGAGCTAACAATTCTATTTCTTTGTCACAACTCCTTGCTGCTTCTATGATGAAACACTGCTAACTGGCCAAGCCAATCTGCCTCACAAAGATCATAATTACTTTACTTTCTTTAACTTATTGTAATTATTGTTATCAACTACCTTTTCCTAAAAGTGGATGTCAGTAATTGTAATTTATCAGTTTCATACAACTGCCATATGTGTGATGTGTGTGTGTGTGTGTATCTATATATATATATATATATATATATATATATATATATATATATATATATATAGGTATATATATATATATAAAAATATGGTTTATCATTTTATTGAAGGGGACTCCATCAAATCCACTTTGCTCAAAGTCCAAAACTTGAACATTGCAAATGTGGAACTCTGATATTCCTAAAGTACAAATCTCCCTGCTATCTCAACCCATGCGAACACTTGCTCCTAGGTCAAATTCAGAATGGAATTTGGCTATATCGGAATTCAGCAATGAGACTTTTCATGGACATGAGTCAATGATACAATCATTTGATTGAGTCCACATCAATAAAGTGATAGTAGACCTATAAAGATATATATATATATATATATATATATATATATATATATATATATATATGAATCTTCAGAATTTCATTGATCAAAATTAGGCAATCTAGTTTAAGTATTTAAATATACAAACAAGTATGCATTTGCACAAATAAAATTTTAATTAAAAAATCTGCCAAGACACATAAGATTAGAAAAAACATTTAGTATCAACTAAATAGTTCTAATACTACACTGACGGCAGATGACTACAATGTCTAACTGTAAGCATTAATGTTGTTCACATCCCAGCGGTGCTTGAAATAAATCATTTTGTATCACAGTGATTGCCCAGGTAAAACAACAAATGAATAAAATAAAATAAAATAAATAATTTCATAGACATATGTTCACTGATACTTAACTGCAGTACATGCAAAAATGTATAATATCTACATAGAACTGTTATTGGAAAGCACAAGCTCCAGTGCTATGACTGACTCGAAGAAAGTGCGCCAGTCTAAAATTGAAAAGAAATGTCCCCTTTTAATGATGCATTTCCAAGGGTGATATACAAGACTCAGGCAAAATTACTAAATATTCAGTTAGTACAGAGTTGTTTTTTTAATACCTCTCTTTTTATGCATTAGGTAACGCAGCCCTCATCCTACTTAAACCACCATTTCAGAGCTTTAAATTCAGATAAGTTTACCCAAAGCAAATTAAAAAGTTCCAATCCCAACAATGTTAGCATATCCTTTTCTGTGGAAGTTAGCTCAACAATTTTGTGTTTTTAAGAAGCAGTTCACTTTCCAAGGATATGGAATATTTCTATAGAAAGGAACAATTCCTTTTCTGCAAATACTGAGCCTTTTGCCTTCTTACTGCACCTTTGCTAGTGAAGGAAAGCAGCTTCAAGTTTATAGCCTTTTATATCCTCTGTAAAGACAGATGGTAAAATTATGTTTTAAGAATTATTAAGAATGATTGTATATCACATTGTTGTCAAAAGCATGACAAGGACAGTTCAAAGTTCAGAGGTCAAGAAAAATTGTACACAGTATGCATATGATGCCATAGCTAACATAGGAGTCAAAAAGATTATCATTTACATATTGATCATTGGGGACAGGAGGGCAAAACAGAAATTGTTAAATACTTTGTAGGAATGCACATCATTTAAGCAGCTGTCATATTAGAAAACTAATGAGAGAGAACACAATGATAGAGTTACCTCTTACAAGCTGTTATTTTAAGGTAAATAAAATAAAATAAAATGTTATTTTATCAAAATGATACTTTTTCATTGGGAAGTTTTTGTAAAATTATCTACAAGCACTGTACCTATGAGAAAAAATACAGGCAGTTAGAAGAACAAGAAAAATAAATTATCAACAAAGCAAGGCATCCCAAGGTCAGTACAGTTTTTATTATTCCTTGACTAGCTAATTTGGCTGACTGACTGACAAAATGCATCAATAAGTACAGGACTTTTATACAGTTCTTGACAAATGCATATACAGTGTGTCCTAAGTTGGTCATGCAATGTGTCCTAAGTTAGTCATGCCACTATTTTAAAAGTTGTTTTACAAGTTATTTTTAAAAGTGCTACAGCAGACTGTTTTTGTAGAATTGCTATACAACATGTTTTCCTTTTTTGTAAGAAGTACAGAATAATTATTTTTTGCTTCAGCTTGCTTTGTCCTCATATGTTCTTACTGCTTAATTGTCTTATAACATTTCTAATGAGAAAGAGTATTTATTATTGTTACAGCTGCAGTTTACATTATTGCTATTGTTGAATAATTCAGAATTAATGAAAATTTGCAAATTACAAAGTAATACAAAAGCTTAATAAAAACTTCATATAAAGTCTGCCGCATGTATATGCAAGGCACAACTGCTCCTGTCATTCATTCTGTATATAATGTATGAAATAGAATAATATACATTTCCTGATTCTTTGATGTTTATGGCATATATGTACATTTTGCAAATCATGTATTTTACATTATTTGCATTCTTTACACATATAGATTAGGAATGTTTTGATAGAAATAGAAAAGCACTGATTAATACATGTTTTAGACAACTTCTAATAAAAGAGTCATTCCCTGCTGTTACAATGCATCAGTGTGTATCAGTGTGTGACCCTTGTTTCAGGCTGCTGTGACCTTTCCATTCTATTTTTTTCCTAACAAGTAGCTGAGCTAACAATTCTAAAACAAACCTGCAAAGTCTTATAGCTAACTTGCATCTGTCTGACATTTGAGTATTAGAGGAATTATTTTCAGCATAAATAGTTGCTTATATTAATAATTATGCCTTGATAAAGAGAGGAATTATTCATAAGCTCTATCTTATCTTGACTGATGCTCTTTTAGCCAGGCATTGTACTTCCATGCAGCTTTGCATTATTTTACGTCACTGGCATTCACATAAAAGATTGTTCACACATGCTGCTCAGGGAAGATTTCTGTAAGCTGGTGTCCCAACATTGCTTGAGATCCCAATACTATAACAGTCTTCCTGAGGAGAATGAAGGGCAGACATAGTTAATGAATTTGGAAATGCATAGGACAGGGTAAGTAAGTCATTACACTGGCACAGGGTCAGCTTTCAGTTAAGTAGCAGCAGAGTGAATTGCAATCTCCAGGCAATTGTATTGCTAAAATCATTGTTTTTATGAAGACTGAAATAACAGACTGACTTACTTAGGGAAATGTGAATGGTCTACAAATAAGACATATAGCCATGCAATGTTAATCTTTATTTATTTTATAAGTGATCAAGTAAAGTGAGCCACCACAAAAACAAACCAAAACCAAATATAAATAGGCAGATTGTTTTTAGGAGACTGAATAAGTAATGATTAACTGTGGTTAAAACAATACCAGTTAAGTACTTGTTCTACTAACAAAATAGACTTAATCAGAACTGAACCACAGCTGAAACATTAAGTTTAAATACTAATTAATCAGTTATACATAACAATAATAAACCGTGTGATGGAGCAAATTTAAAGTAAAGCAACACAATCCAATATATGCCTAAAATTAAAACATATATTTTAACAGAACAATAAAACACTCATTACAAACATTACATACTAAATCTCATTACAAAAATATAATGCAGATGACACTCTATAATTTAGTTGCCCTCATCTTTAAAATAGGAGTCATAGACACCTTCTCATTAATACCGGACTTGTGATATGTGTTTAAAAGTAGCTTAACCAGTATTGTTTTTACCACAGTTATTGTTCTTTATAAAATCACCTAAAAACTCAACCTGCACATTTTTATGTTGTTTGATTTACTTTATCACCATGCAGATGCCTTTTGCTTTCCTTTTCACGTGATGCATGCTACAGAATTAACACAATATATTCCTTCACATAACCACTTTCACCTAAATGAACTTTCTATATCAGTTGCCAACCAAGTTCAGTCAGCTAGAAATGCAGTGCTAGTATCTGCAACATTTAATGCACTTTTGAATGCCATTGCACGATGCATCATTCTGAGCCAGCCTTGAACAGAATCCCTTCAGCTGTTTCTCCAGTGTTGTCTATTCTAACCTGGAAAGTACATAATGACACTATTAATGATGGCTCTATTACAGATCATTGCATCTGAACATCAAAGGTTTTGTTATCTTATACCATTTCATCTATATGTTCAATGAGCCATTCAAAAAAAAATCAATATTGCTTGTGGCTAATAATGTAGAATCTCCAGTGACTCCAACAGGAAAAGGGTACTTAGAAATCAATGATTATATCATGATGTGCATTTAGTTTTATTCATTCACAATGTATTTTCTGTCCCCACAAAATTGGATGTGCTATATTAAGAAGTAATTTGTTTATGTTTTATTTTACCTGAAGATCTGCCTTAATTCAACCTTAACTCATTTAGCTTGTGCTGACTGTTTTTTTCTAATGCCCTTCTGAGTGTGTGTGTGTGTGTGTGTGTGTGTGTGTGTGTGTGTGTGTGTGTGTGTGTGTGTGTGTGTGCCTGTGTGTGTGTTTGTGTGTGTGTGTGTGTGTGTGTGTGTGTGTGTGTGTGTGTGTGTGTGTGTGTGTGTGTGTGTGTGTGTATGCCTTTTTTTAATAGATAATGAAAACAAAACGATACAAATTATAGGGCATCTGTGAAAAAGAATTTGACTGTATTCCAAAGTGTCCCCAATGAATGTAAATACTATAGATAGATAGATAGATAGATAGATAGATAGATAGATAGATAGATAGATAGATAGGTAGCTATACACTGTGGTATGAAAACAATTCATCAGATGCACTTTCTCCATAAAATATCTATTTTTAAAACAGAAAGCAAAATAACAGTTTGTCTATGCATGCTATTTTTCAGAGCATGAAACAGAAAAAACACATAGACCCCTATGGTCTCTCATGCCGTTTTAGGTTTAGTCCTGAAATGAATACAGGCAGCTACCTTCTGTTTAGATTCTAAGCAGAATACCTCCAGCTTGTCTGAGAATCCTGCAAGTTGTCTCTTCTATTTCAAAACATACTTCCTATAACCACTATTTGAGACTAACTGCTTGACCTTCAAGGCCATCGCCCTCCTATGTATACCTAAAAGAAAGCGGGTGATTGTTGTTACATTCACTGTTTATAAGAATCTCTTGACCAAATGCATAAATATACTTGCTTTTCTTATAAGAGCAACACATAATTTTTATATTATAATATTTACAAGATTATTTATATATTTTTGCACATCACGCACAATACTATTTTATATACTATTTACACTATATCAGTTTTGACACATTGTGTGGTGAGCCTCACATGTCAGTGTATATACTGATATTTGCAAGTCTGAATATGTCAGTCATTTTATTTAAAATGTGACTTGTTATTTATTTTTTAATAAACGTGATGATTAGAGATGGTATAGAAATACTATGAACAGCACTGTGATCTCACATAAAGAGATTCTGTAGCTTGGTTCTTGGATTGGGTCCTTTCTGTTCAGAGTCTTCATGTCTTCATTGTGACTTTGTGAGTTTTCCCTTTGGAGCTTGCTTTCCT